>NC_028457.1:39946784-40054226 GCF_000263155.2 Setaria italica
TAGATTGCAACCACATAATGCATATCTAGATTAACATCAGTCAGAGTACTTGTCTATGCATCTTATGTTTTGGGCCACCAAGCAAGTTCATTACATATCTGTTAGATTAGATAAGTTGACCTCGCAATGGATTTTGTACATTTTTGAAATAAATTTCTAGCTTTGTTCATAGTTATGGGAAAATATTAATTAATTAAGTTAATTTGTTTGTATCTACACCACGCATTATATGATCCTTTTGGACCTCAGCAAACTACTCCATTCATTCCGACCATGCGTGCCATCGTGGCATCTTAGTGCACAATAACAATGGTATATCTGTTGTATAAAAAGATCACATCACTCTCATTGGATGACTGATGCCTCTAGTTGAATAATAACATTCCAGTCTCGCCGTTTAGCCTCCACTTATGTAATGGGTTTTGTAAATAGTCTACGTTTAATACCCCTAATTAGTGTCTAAACATTCGATGTGACACGTGCTTAAAAATAAGCAAAGGAACCAAACAGGTAAAATTACTTTTTGCTACTATTTGGAGGTGAGTGACAACAGATTTGCCACTACGTCACATGAGTGAATGGGTGTTTGGATACGAGGTGTTAAACTTTAATAGTGTAATATCAGATGTTAGGATGCTAATTAGGAAAACTAAACATGAGCTAATTATAAAACTAATTGCAGAACCCTGTACTAATTCGCGAGGCGAATCTATTAAGCCTAATTAATCCATCATTAGCAAATGGTTACTGTAGCACCATATTGTTAAATCATGGACTAATTAGGCTTAATAGATTCGACTCGCGAATTAGACTCCATCTGTGCAATTAGTTTTGTAATTAGCCTATGTTTAATACTCCTAATTAGTATCCAAACATCCGATATGACGGGTGTTAAACTTTAACACCTTGTTGCCAAACATCACATGCAATGGCAAAAAATTAAATGCCCTGGACGAGAGGGGTGGCATGTGGCCATGCCGTTTTGCTGGGAGCACATGCGGCCATGCAGCTGCATGGGGTCTTGACTCCTCCCAGCTTATCGTTATCGATATTAGCGGATCAAGACTATGGCAAGTAAATTTCTTTTATGCACGTAAGGCTTCGGATGGTGGCGTGAGAGGATACGGGGTTAGACTGGTTCGGGCAGGAATAGCCCTACGTCTAGTATGAGGAGCTGCTCATGTTACGCACGTAGGGTCTGTAGTAGGGGTTACAAACAGGCGAGAGAGGGAGCTAGTCCCAAGTCTCTTGGGTGTGCACTGATGCTCGTGAGGAGAGGGTGTGGGTTCTGTTGGCTTGAGAGTCGTCCCTATCTCGGCCCCCCTGGTTCTCCTTTTATAGCGCAAGGAGGGCACAGGGGTTACAGATGAGCCAGGCGACTGGAGAAGTAAAAGAGATAAGCTAAGTAAAGTAAAACACAGGGAGAGGATCTGAGTCCCCAAGTCGCCGCCTTTCTCTCCAGCCTTTGTATCCTATCAGCATGGCCGCCGGAGGGGGGCGGCTGTCGTTGGATCCTGCCGAAGATCCTCCGGATGACCGTTGCCGCCAGGCATGATGATGATGTTCGGCTTCCACAACCGTGCATGTCGTGAGGGACGGCTGACCACTGTAGCCCTGCATGCTGACCGTGGAGCACGGCCATCGTGTCTCTGTCGCCGGACTGAGCGCAAAACCGGGCGGCGCTCCCTCCTGTGCCAGGGGGCGCGTGTAATGAGTGCCCTACGGCAAACAGGGGAGGCCGTGGCCGCTGTAGCCTGCGCGGTCGTGGCTACAGTGTTCCGTCCGGGTACTTGTGGCAGGTCACGTCGAGGAGCGCGGGCACCTTTCTGCGCATCAGAGCCGCAGCGCATTTATGGCGAGATTGGTGGGGGCCCACGAGATCCGCGCCCTCGTCTGCTGGTCTGCGCCTGAGGCGGATCCTTGTCCTGTGGGGCCGGATGAGTCCGACCCCCTACGCCCGGGGTCGGGCGAGGTGGAGCCTTGCGGCGAGGGGTCGGGCGCATCCGACTCTGGGACCATGGGTCGGGCGAGGCGGAGTTTTGCCAGCGAGGGGTCGGGCGTGTCCGACCCCGGGACCTTGGGTCGGGTGAGGCGGAGTGGAATGCTCCTTGCCCATGCCGGGTCGGCGAGGATCGCTATTGCCGCAGGTGGGCACGGGCTTTTATGATTTGTTGTTTAAGGGGCTTAAGGAGGTCGTTAATATTTCCCCCCAACAGTAGCCCCTGAGCCTTTGGTGGAGCAAAGATGCTCCTCCAGAGGCTGTCTTTGTCGGTCGTCAGGGATCCTTTTTGGTCCTGCAAGCTGCAGTTGATCAGGGATAAGGAGTTTTTCCTTCGGCTTGGCCGGGGAGTTTGGTCAGGCGGGGTGCCCTGTGGATGGCCTAGTGCGGGAGAATTCCCTATTGTTTCGCAGGCCACTCCTGTCTCGAGGCTCCAAATCGCGACCGTGCATGTGGTCGTCGGTTGCGATGCTAGCCCCCGAGCCCCCGCGCATTGCAGGGGACCGATCGGGAGGCTAGATCGACTTTTGATCGTTACCCCTCAAGCGTCCGTTCGCTGGGACGGAGGGGGTGAGCCATGCCACGCTATCCTCGCCGGATGAACCGTGGTGCTCGTTGAGCTACGAACGGGTTGGTTCAAGTAGGGTCCCAGTCCCCGTTCGAGGAGGTCCGCTCGGGCCAAGCTGGTGGTGTACCCCAGGTTCCGGGTGGCCAGTTCATATAGTTCCCGAGTTCGTTCGATTGGATCCAGGGGCTCGCTGCCTTTCTTCGGGGAAAAACCATAAACTTGATGGTAGTCCGGACTCGAATGTGAGGTCAGGACGCCCTTGGCTTTTGCTCGCCTTGGTGATGGTCGCTAGCGGACCCGTCCCTTCTCACCCCTCGCTCGGTGGAATCCTAGGGCGGCTGTCGAAACCATAGTGGGCCAGCCTTCGAACCCCTGGACCGTAATGGGCCGTACATTTTCAGCCCCGTATCCCTTTTTTACCTTTTGGTGGGCCCCGGGTCCGACGCAGAAGAGGTCGCGCGCGTGCGTTCTCCGGGAGGCGAAGTGGCGGAGGGTGCTGGCCCGTGAAATGAGGGAAGCGGTGATGTTTTTTGCAGCAGATCGTGTGCACGGTTTCCCAAAAAGGCGGGGGTGATGGGGCGTACCTAGCACTATAATAACTATAATGGGACCACCCCTTTCACCTCCGGCGTGCCCCCCATAAGACGGGGGAGTCTGCCTTGCCAGTTCCACCCGCACTTGTTCTCGAGCCTTTTCCCCTCCTCCCGCACCTTTTGCCTTCCTTCGCCCAGCACCGCAGCTTTCTTCGCCCTTCGCCGTCGAGCCTTCCACCCCTATTGCGATGGAGTCCTGGACGTGTTCGAGCTTCGGTACCTCGCATGCCAACGGCCTCGTGAACAAGGGCCTCCTTTGCAAGAGGACCGCGAGGGACGAGTGGTGGTTGCCCGGGAGGGAAGATGCGCCGCATCCGGATGGTGGCTACGTCGTCTCGTTCGCTCACTTCCATGAGAGGGGGTTCGCGACTCCGCCGAGCCTCTTCTTCCGCGGGTTGCTGCACTACTACGGGCTCGAGCTGCAGCATCTCAATCCCAACGGGATCCAGCACATCGCGGCGTTCGTCGCGCTGTGTGAGGGGTACCTGGGAATCGAGCCCAACTTCTCGTTGTAGAAGTACTTCTTCATGGTCAGCCTGTATCAGAAGACCGAGAAGAGGGGGACCCAGCAGCGGACGATTCCGGTGTCGATGGGGTGCGCCGGCATCCACCTTCACCAGAACCGCGCCAAAGAATATATGGCGATGAAGACCACAACGTCCCACAAGGGGTGGCACCAGCAGTGGTTCTACGTGAAGAACTACTCTGATTCTACCTTGCCGGAGTTCACCGGCCGCATCATTGAAGCAGCGCCGGACCTATGGTCATATGGTCTGGTCGAGAAGGAGAAGAAGCGTATTGCGGTTTGCTTCAAGCCATCGACCACCTGAAGAAAAAGGAGCTGACCGGGGCCGGAGTTATTGGGGCGTACCACACTCGGAGGGTGGCACCGTTGATGCTCCAGGTTTGCTTGCTCGATGACATGGTCCCCGGCACGCCGACCGAGGGCACGGTCCTTGCAATGGGTGTACTTGCCAGTGCCGAGGTCGAGCAGCGTGTCCGGGAGGCGCTGGATGATAAGGATGCCGTTTACTAGGTGCCTAGTCACCCTCCGATGCGCCCGGACAAGAATTTCGTCCAGCTGGTAAGGATTTTGCACTCTCGTTCTTCTTTCCTGCATTTCTTGGTTTGTCGTTCTGACGCGGAATTGTTGTATTTGCAGGGCAATATGACCCGAGTCGTGGACTCGCGCCCACCGGTGCCAGAGGACGCAGAGCGGCGGTGGCAGAACCGTCTCCTCGCCGAGAAGCAGAAAAAACGGAAAGACAAAGAGACGGCGAGGAAGCAGAAGACGGCTACCAAGGAGCTCCGAAGGCGGCGGCGGGGCGCGGTCGTGTCGGACGATGACGACGATGAGGATGAGGAGGAGGAGACTGGGGAGGAGGAAGAGGAGGAGTATGTTCTGGCCCCTCGGCCGGGTGCGCTCGTCATCCAGGAGCAGCACCCCCAACCGGATGCATGGGACAGGTCGAGCGGACTGCCTGCCCAGGACCCGACCTCGTAGGACTCGGGAGTCGACTAGAGGAGAGATGCCGCAGCCAGGCATGGGGCAGGGGCCGACCCTTGTTCCGCCTTCTGCCTCCGTAGCCAACCCTGGGGGACAAGACACTGCTCCTAGGGTTCCTCCACCCGGCTAGGTGATAAACCTCGATGACGAGGCGGAAGAGGAGCCAGCGGGAGGGGGGGAGGGGCGTCGGCGTCTAGGGTGTCGGCCACGAAGGGGGCGGTGATGGAAATGGGGGCGCCTGCTTCGACGATGACGACGGAGATGGCAGCGGTGGCGGAGACGGAGACGCCCGCCCCAGTGATTGCGACGGGGACCGCGACGGCGGCGGAGACGGGGACGCCTGCCCCAGCGGCCGCAGCGGAGACCGCGGCGGCAGCGGAGGCGAGAACGCCCGCTCCGGTGGCCGCGACGGAGATGGTGGTGGCGGCGGAGAGAGCGGGACATGCGTCGACGGCGATGACGGCTGCGGCGACGACGATGGAGATAGCGGCGCATGCACCAAGGTCATCGATGGGGCCAGCGGCATCGGGGGCGGTGGCGCCTGCCCTGGCGGCAACGTCGGGGATGGCGACGCTGGGGTTGGCTAGAACGACCTCCACCCTTGTCCCGGTTGGACTCGACCCCAATGCGTGGGGTGGGCTGACCCTGCGCTGGAGGTCTCGTGAGGACCCACAGAGGCCCCTCTTCATGCTGGACGATGTCGAGGAGGGGGGTAAGTGACAGGCGGTGCAGGGCGGGCTTGCAAATGTCTGCGCTGCCTTGGCTTCCGCGATGAGGGAGCTGGACGGCGTTGTCATTCCCGGTGGCCAGGTATGGCGCTCTCCTTGGTTGTTATTTTCCTCTCGTTTGTCCTTCTCTCTCGACGGTTCCTGAACGTAGATTGCTCTGTAGGCCCTCCAAGAATGCAGCCGGGGGAAGTCTGAGTTCCTCCGGCACGAACGGGGGCTCTGGGATCGTTTCTCCACGGAGAGGCAGTGGACCGGGGAGCTAACCGGGCAACTCGCCGCCGCCCAGCAGATCATCGCCGACCTGCGCACACGTGAGCAGGAGGCGCGGGAGGGCGCGAGGCGGGCGGAGGATAAGTTCCAGGCCATCGTTGAGAAGGCTCGCCTCGATCTCAAAGAGTTCTAGGCCATTGCCGAAAAGGCCTACCGTGATGCCGAGGCACTCGCACGGTTGAAGGAGGACCATGAGGCCCTTCAGAAAACAGTCGATCGTATCCAACACGAGCAGCAGAAGGCTTGGCAGGAGCACGACTTTGAGGTGAGCCGAAAGGCTGAGGCTGAGAAGATGGCGGCCGGCCTTTGGGAGGAGGTCAGTCAGCTCCATGTGCAGGTGCAGGGGCTTCAGACCGTCGTGTTCTAGGGGCTCGATCGAGAGCGTCAGCTGAAGGCTCAATCTGAGGGTAAGGTTTTTGTTGTTCCTTTGTTTTGCGGCGTTGCGGTGGTTTCTGACTTGGCGGACTTTTCTGGATGGGCCTCGCAGACGACCTCGCCCGGCTGAGAGAGGTCCTCGATGCGGAGCGCACCGAGCACAGCAACCTACGGGACACGGTCCGCACCGTTTGCGACGGCCTCGGCATGGTCCAGGGGGGAGGGGATGAGCTCATTGGCGGCTCGTGTCCTCAGGATGTACCGGCGGGCCTGTGAGATCGCTTGAGAGGCGCTCCACGTCAGCGTGAGGTGGGCCTTCGGCGTCTTTGGCTCCCACTACTCTGGCATCAACTTCACCGGGATGAGCGGGGGGTATGCCTCTGGCTACTCCGAGGCCGAGCTGGACAAGATCGACGCGTCAGTGCTCGGCCCAGCGGAGGCCTTGGCGAAGCTTCTGGAGGATGAGGCCGTCCCACCGAAGGACCCGGGGACAAGTTAGCTGTATCGGGCTTAGAAGCCCTAGAATGTGTAAATATGTTAGTTAACTTTGAACTTGCTTTTGTGATGGTCGCAGAGGCCTTTTTCTATAATTTATCGAAAAATGTTTTTGATCCTCTTTCTGTTTTTTGGGTTTGGAAAGATTAGAGTGTGGGTCGGATGCGTCAGTAAGCGCCGATGAGCGAAGGCACCGTAGCCGCTGGGGTGTAGGTTTTTCGCGGTCCGATTAGTCTTGCCTGAGCGTCGTTCGCACACTCTTTCCTTCTCACGCCCAAACGTTTAGGAAGAGGGTCAGTTCGGAAAAATGGTGTTTTGAGAAGACGCCAAGTGACTTGGGTCGGAGCCCCTGATAGCCTCCGAGGGGTATGCGACCTAGGGGCAGAGCCAGGGTTGGATATCCCTAAGCTTGGGACGAAACTCAAACGAAGTCAACTCAGAACCACCCTTATCCGTGAACTAAAAGGTGACAGAAGTATGTATGTACAAACTTGGAAACAATAACTAAGGGTAAAAACATCTTAGCTGCTCGATGTTCCATGCGTTGGTGAAGATCTGCCCGTCGGGGGTTGCCAGCTTGTACGTGCCCGACCGCAGTACTTGCGCGATGATGAAAGGACCTTCCCACGGAGGGGTCAGCTTGTGCCAGCCTCTGTTATCTTGGACGAGGCAAAGCACCAGGTCACCGACGTTGAAGGCTCAGCCTCGTACCTTGCGGCTATGGTACCAGCGTAAGGCTTGCTGGTACTGGGCCGAGTCCAGCAGGGCCACATCGCGCGCTTCGTTGAGCTGGTCTTGCGCGTCCTCGAGAGATGCCTGGTTACCTTGTTCGTCGTATGCCCTGACCCTCGGCGACCCGTACTCCAGATCGGTGGGGAGGATTGCCTCAGACCCGTAGACCATGAAGAACGGGGTGAAGCCAGTTGCCCTACTGGGGGTTGTCCTCAGACTCCATAGGACCGTGGGGAGCTCCATGACCCACCGACCGCCGAAGTTTTTGAGGTGGTCGAAGATCCGCGGCTTGAGCCCCTGGAGTATCATGCCGTTGGCACGCTCAACCTGTCCGTTCGTGCGGGGATGCACCACGGCCGACCAGTCCACTCGGATGTGGTGGTCGTCGCAGAATTTGAGGAACTTCTTCGCGGTGAACTGTGTGCCGTTGTCCTTGATGATGGAGTTGGGGACTTCGAAGCGATGGATAATGTCAGTGAAGAATTGTATCGCCTGCTCGGACTTGATTTGCGCGACCAGTCGCGCCTCGATCCACTTTGAGAACTTGTCAACGGCGACAAGCAGGTGGGTGAAGCCCCCGGGCACCTTCTTGAAGGGCCCGACGAGGTCCAGCCCCAGACCGCGAAGGGCCACATGATGGGGATGGACTGGAGCGCCTGGGTGGGCAGATAGGTTTGGCGTGCGAAGAATTGGCACCCCTTGCAGGTGCGTACCACGTGGGTGGCGTCAGTGACCGCCGTTGGCCAGTAGAAGCCCTGTCAGAAGGCGTTCCAATGAGGGTTCTTGGTGCAGCGTGGTGGCCGCAGGCCCCGGTGTGGATGTCTTGTATCAACACCTTTCCCTGCTCGATCGGGATGCAGCGCTGGAGGATGCCAATGTGACTCCGCTTGTATAGCTCCTAGTCGATAATGACGAAGGATTTGGCATGGCGTGCAATCCTTCGTGCCTCTATCTTGTCTGCCAGGAGTGACTCGCGGAGGAGGTAATCGAGGTACGGGGCTCTCCAGTCAGGCGGGGGGTCGGGCCCCTCTGCTGGGTTTGTGTCGATCTCCATGACCTCGGGGTCAGAGGGATCGGCCTCCAGGTCCAGGACAGGTGGTGAGTTGCCGACCTTCACGAGGTCGGCACCTGAGTCCAGGACAAGTGGCGCGTTGCCACCTCTCCCAGTTCGACGCCCGAGTCTGGGATAGGTGGCGCGTTGCCGACCCCTCCCAGCTCCTTGCAACGGATCGAGGGTTTGTATTGGTCGTTGATGAAGACGCCGTCGGAGATGGGCTTTTGGCCGGATGCCGCCTTCGCCAGTTCGTCAGTTGCCTCGTTGAAACGTCTTGCAACATGGTTGAGTTCCAATTCGTCGAACTTGTCTTCAAGCTTGCGGACCTTGTTGCAGTACGCCACCATCTTGGGGTCATGGCAGCTCCATTCCTTCATGACTTGCTTGACGACTAGCTGAGAGTCACCTCGGATGTCCAGCCGCCGGATGCCCAGCTCGATGGCGATGCGGAGCCCATTGAGGAGAGCCTCGTACTCAGCGCATTGTTAGATGCGGGAAAGTGGAGGCGGATCATGTACCTCATGCGCACGCCAAGGGGAGAGACAAAGACCAGACCCGCTCCAGCGCGAGCCTTCATCAGTGACCCGTCGAAGTACATCGTCCAGTACTCCCGCTTCTTTGGCGCTGATGGCGTCTGGATCTCTGTCCACTCTACAACAAAGTTGGCGAGTACCTGGGACTTGATGGCTGTGCGGGGGGCATAAGCGATGCCCTGGTCCATAAACTCGAGCGCCCACTTTGCGATCCACCCTGTGGCGTTTTGATTCCAAATCACCTGGCTGAGGGGGAATGACGAGACAACTGTCACCGGGTGGGAGGTGAAGTAGTGACGCAACATTCTTTTCGTGATGATGATGGTGTAGATGAGCTTTTGGATCTGCGGGTAGCGGGCTTTAGACTCGGACAAGACTTTGCTGACGAAGTACACCGGGCGCTGTACCTTGAGGACGTGTCCTTCCTCCTCTCGCTCCACTACTAGAGCTGCGCTGACCACCTGGGTGGTCATCGCGATGTAGAGTAGGAGTGGTTCCCCGTCGGTTGGCGGGATCAGGATCGGGGCCTTCGTCAGGAGGTTCTTGAGCTGGTCAAGCACCTCTTGGGCCTCGGCGGTCCACACAAAGCGGTCAGTTTTCTTCAGGAGTCGGTAGAGAGGGAGTCCCTGTTCGCTGAGGCGCAAGATGAAGCGGTTTAGGGCCACAAGACATCTCGTGACGCGCTAAACTCCCTTTATGTTTTGGATTGGCCCCATATCGCTAATGGCCGCTTTCTTCTCCGGATTGACTTCGATGCCGTGCACGGAGACGATGAAGCCAAGCAGCATGCCCCTAGGAACCCCCAAAATGCACTTTTCAGGGTTGAGTTTGATGCGCTTGTCTCTCAGCCTTTCAAAGGCAAGCTCGAGGTCGGGGATGAGTTGGTCACCTTTCTTGGACTTGACTACGATGTTGTCTATGCAGGCCTCAACGGTTCGCCTTTGTTGAGACCCGTATAATCAACACACATTCTCCATTTTCCATTCTTTTTTCATACAAGAACAGGATTGGCTAACCACTCGGGGTGGTACACTTCCTTGATGAATCCGGCCGCCAAAAGCTTCTGGAGCTCCTCGCCAATGGCCTTGCGCCTCTCCTTGTCGAAGCAACGCAAGCCTTGTTTCATCGGTTTGGAGCCGGCCTTAATGTTCAAGGAGTGCTCGGCGACTTCCCTCGGGATGCCTGGCATGTCCGAGGGTTTCCACACAAAAATGTCGCTGTTCGCGCGGAGGAAGTCGACGAGCGCGCTTCCTATTTAGGAGATAGGGTAGCGCCTATCCACACTGTCGTGCCGTCGGTAATGCCGGGATCGAGGGATGCCTCCTTGACACCTTCAGTGGCCTCGAAGGAGGTGGCGGACTGCTTGGAGTCGGGCGGGTCCTCGACGCTCTCCACGAGCTGGACCGCGGGGTCCTCTGTGCAGGTGATTGCCGCGGCGTATTCGCAGCACTCTACGTCACACTCGTACGCCTTCTGGAAAGACGTGCCGATGGTGATGACCCTATTGGGCCCCGACAGCTTGAGCTTGAGGTAGGTGTAGTTGGGGATGGCCATGAACTTGGTGTAGCATGGCCTCCCCAAGATGGCGTGGTAGGTCTTGCGGAAGCCCACCACCTCAAAGGTGAGGGTCTCCTTCCTGTAGTTGGAAGGAGTCCCGAAAGTGACGGGCAGGTCGATCTGCCCGAGTGGCATCACCCATTTCCCCGGCATGATGCCGTGGAACGGCACCTCGCTGGGACGGAGGCGGGAGTGGTCAATCCCCATGGCGTTGAGGGTCTTGGCGTAGAGGATGTTGAGGCCGCTGCCTCCATCCATGAGCACCTTGGTGAGGCGCTTGGTGCCGACGAGTGGGTAGTGTCCTGACTGCAGGACGCGTTCCGGGTGGTCAGACTGGTCGAAGGTGATGACAGATCTCGACCAGTTAAGGAAGGTTGGGGTAGCGGGTTCGGCCGCATAGACTTTGTGGTGTTCTAGCTTCCGGCGACGCTTGGAATCATAAGCCACCGACCCGCCTAAGATCATGAAGCAGCCATCCACGTTGGGGAAGCCGTCTTCCTTCTCCTTGCCATCCTTCTTCTCCTCTTCGGGCTTCCGTCTTTGGTCGCCCTTCACTGGGTTGCCTACAAATACCTCTTCATGAGGTTGTAGTCCTTGTAGGCGTGCTTGGTGGGAAACTCGTGGTTCAGGCACGGTCCCGCGAGCAGCTTGTCGAAGAAGCTAGGGGTTCCCTCAGGGGGCGGCTGTCCCCATTTGCGCTCAGCTACGGCCACGAGGGGAGTCTCGCGCCGCTGCTTATTCTTCTTCTTTTGCTGGCGGTTGGAGGTGCCCTTGTCGGCGTCCTCCTCCCGCTTCACCTTGCCCTTGGAATGATCAAAGATCGCTCCGACAGCCTCTTCACCCGAGGTGAAGCTGGTGGTGATGTTGAGGAGCTCCTCTGTGGTCCGCAGACCCCTGCGCCCCAGCTCGTGGACCAGGGGCCGGCAGGAAGTTCCTGAAAGGAAGGCTCCGATGACATCGGCGTTCGCGACGTTGGAGAGCTTGGTACGCTTCCTGGAGAAGCACCGGATGTAGTCACGGAGGGACTCATCCGACCCCTGGTGACAACTCTGGAGGTCCCAGGAGTTTCCGGGGCGCATGTACGTGCCCTAGAAGTTTCCCACGAAGATCTCCTTCAGGTTGTTCCAGTTACGGATCCAACCCGAGGGGATGTGTTCCAGCCAGGCTCGCGCCGAGTCGGCCAGAAACAGCGGGAGGCTGCGAATGATGAACAGGTCATCATCCACCCCACCGGCCTGACATGCAAGATGATAGTCGCTGAGCCAAAGTCCAGGGTTCATCTCCCTGGAGTACTTGGCCACATTCGTGGGCTGCCTGAAGCGCACTGGGAACGGTGCGTTCAGGATGCGTGCGGAGAAGGCCCTGGGCCCTGCTGGGTCGGGGCTCGAGCTGTGATCTTCTTCGCTGTCGTAGCAGCCACCACGGTGGATGTGGTAGCCGCGGTCCGCTCCGTCCTCTCTATCTGCACGGGAGCACCTCCGCGCGTCCAGGGTGTCGAGAGCATCGCGGACGGGTCCGAAGCGCCGATGGACGTACTGGGCTCTGCCTCCTGCGGGCGGCGGTGTTCGTCGAGCGGGCGCGGCCCGGTTCCCACCAGCAGGCTGGTGAACAGGCTTCCCACACCTTTCGGGAGGCGTGGTGGGTTCTCCCCTGCTGGTGTTGTGGCCGCGTTGCCAGGATGCGGAGCTTTCCACCTGCTGGACGGTGGCGCACTCAAGCAGGTTGCGCACCTCTTGGTGCGCTTGATGCTCCTCAGGCATCGCCAGCTCAGGGAGTCGTCGGAGTAGGGCCACCGCTGCGGCGATGTTCTGGTTGGCGCGGGCGAAGAGTTGAGGGCGATCCTCATCCCCGGAGATGCGCGCTGAACGTCGCACGCCCGTTGATGTGCCCTGCCTTCGTTGCGGGGGCGCTCGACCTCCTGGTGGGGCGCTGCGCGCGGCTCCAGCTTACGTGGCCGCTCTGGGGCCCTGGCGAGGGCCCCAGTTGTGGCTGCGGCGCGCGGTGGGGGAGTGCGCTGCCTCCCTGCGGCACCGTTATTTTTTGACCCCTCGAAGTGTACGTAGGCCATGAAGCACTTTTGCGAGGGGTGGTGGCTCCCGTTGTCGGAGCCGGCATTCGAGACTGTCCTCGCCATGCCCACGAACTCGTTGTTCGCGGGTGGCACGATCATGGACCGCGCCAGGAGATGACCATGGGTTGTCGCGGCATTGCGCAGCCCAAAGGGCCACCCCTCCGAAGGAGGCCCCGTGGCGCACGCCCGGCCACTCACCACCATTCCAGCGGCGGAGCCGGAGATGACGGGGCGAGCCGGCAGGACAAGGAGAGGGATCAGCTCGGTTCCCTCTCCCGTGGCGAGGAAGTCCAAGCTCCAGAAGCGGACGAGGGAGCCGGGAGCAAAGCTGGTGTCGCAGTTCGCCATCTGAAGTCGGTGGTGTACGCGCAAATGTCCCCTACCTGGCGCGCCAACTGTCGTTGTCGAGATTAGTGGATCAAGACTACGTGTTGGCGCTAAAAGTCAGCCGATTGACCCTCAGCGTCAGACACACGACCCCTGAGAATTTTCTTAGCTCTTGTTCGGGTAATCACCCTAGTACGGTTCGCGCAGCGTGCCAGCCAATCTGACCTGTTGATTGGCAAGGAAGGAAACGTGTCAAATTCCAGGGGTTCCGATCGGCTAGGATTCCGATCTCGAAAAGCTTATTAGCGAATCGGTCGATTTGCTATATAAAGATAATTGGCTATAATGCAGCCGACGACCACGTAGCGATTGTAAAAAAAACTACTAGAGTGAACTAGACAAAGCTACAAAAGCAACACATGAAATAGATCTAATCGGCTATATGGTAATGATTAATGAAAAATAACAACAATGGAGCCGATAGTTCAAATTTCAAGCTGGACAACTGGTGATAAAACTAGAACAATAGATGAAACCTATAATTCTAGTAAATATCGATAACTGGTGAATAAATCTAAACGAAACAACAGTAATGCGCCCGAAGTTAAAGCTTAGATATTACTCGATAAACGGAACTTACAAAATCGGCTGGAGATCGTGTCGATGCAGCCCTACCAACCCGTACGAACTAGTGAAAGAAGAAAATTATTTGGCGAAATTGCCGACTTGAAAGTAAAGTACGAGGAAAAAGTAGGTTTATTTGTATTGATTGATGTGTTGTTTACAAATCTCTAAAGGCAGCTATTTATAGCCTGTTACAGCTAATTTCCTAACCGACTAGGATCTATCTCTAATCTTAAAAGACAACAAATATTTACAATCACAACTTGTACGGGAGTTGGTTATTATACTCCTGCGGGCCAATCTTTCTCTATCTTCTTTCTCTGATCCACTTTAAGTCCATATTGGCCCAATCGCTCCAGCCTTCCAGTCGGCCGATCTCCAACTCCGTCCGCCAAAACACTGTAGCGCCAATCGGCCGATCCCCAACTGTAGCACCAATCGGCCGAGTCCGAATCGTGACCTTTTAATCTGCCGCATTGGCCAGTCCTTTCCTTCCTTGACGCTGATTCCATACGTGTCAAAATCTGGCATCAACACATGCCGCCCAGTTTCGGAGTAAAACATAACTTTTATTTCGAAATTCCTTTTAAACTTCTCCTCCGAAACAAAGGCATGAAAAATATCCTTCCGTTTCGTGGTCTTCTACCTGATGATTGCAATCTTTTTGAAACGGGCACCTGTGACAACCATTTCCCCAAAATTCGCGCAGACGACACGGTAAAAATCCCGCCTTTACCCCTTCTCGGAGCGTCTTTAAATACCTCTTCTTCTCAAGCCAGTAACTTCCTTCTTGGCGCACTAGTTTCCATCTTCTTTCAGCACCCTCTCAGCTTCCAACCATGTCTTCCGACGACCCCATTTTCATCCACATTCTGCTCCATCTTCCCAATGGCCGCACCGTCAACAACCTCACCAGCAACGGAAACTCCAGCGGCAGCTCCAACGGTGGTGGTAGCAGCTCCATCGGCGAACCAGGCTCTACCGGTGGCCTCAATGGCGGCAGCTCCACCAGCAGCCCCGTCGGCGACGATGACTTTTATCCGGAATTTTTCTTTTTACCTTTACTGCCCAGGCATTTGTTTTAGATCCATTTTTAGTTCTTTCCTTTTTACCTTTTTTAGGCAGTTAGACAACAAATCACCATTCGCCTTTCCGAAGCCCCCGGCCTCATCTGTCTAGGTTCTATGGGGAATCCAGACCCAACCGATCTGATAAATTTAGAGACTCACAGAATTCCATTTAAACAATCCCCAATGGAGTCGGACCAGTGGTCAGGCACCTTTAGATCTTGTCCGAATGAAACCCCCGGTTGGAAAGGATAGCCAACTCCAAGAGAGTTCAAATGGACGAATGAAAAATTGGCCAGTTGTTGACGCCGGATTTCGTCATCAGAAGAATCGGCGTCAAAGAGAAAAGAAATCGAAGGAATACAGATGGGAATCGGTCAAAAGGTGCTACAGTGTGGAATCGGTCAAGTGGCTTTTACTTCGCTTCAGGTTCCCAATCGGCAGCCCTTTGCTGATAAGAAATCGGCCGATCAGGAAGGAGGACTAAAATGGGCCTGTATGGGCTTGGTTGGGAGGAGAGATAAGATGGGGTTCAGCCCACGAGGCGTAGGGTAGTTAGTTTAGCACGGATTGTGCTTGTAGATATTTGTTTTCTGTTTGAATTAGAGATAGAGTCCTAGTCGGTTAAGAAGATTGTTTGTACGGGGCTATAAATAGCTACCTTTGTAAATCTGTAAACAACAATCAATCAATACAACAAGTTACTTTATTCTTCGTACTACTTTCAAGCAGGCGACTTCGCCATCGTTTTTTCTTCTCACGAGTTCGTGCGGGTTGGCAGGGCTGCATCATCTTGATCTCCGGCCGATTCTGTAAGTTCCGCTTATCGAGTAATATCTAAGCTTTAACTTCCGGTGTATCGCTGTTGTTTCGTTTAGATTTATTCACCAGTTATCGATATCAACTAGATTCATAGGTTTTTACCTGTTTTTCTAGCTTTTATCACCAGTTATCCTGCTAGGAATCGGTAGTGTCGGCTTTCATTACTTTTTGTTGTTAGATCCGTTCGTTGCCGATTAGATCTTTTCCTAGTGCTATTTTCATAAGCTTTGTACCGATTGCTCTAGTATCTTTCTGTGTACAAGGCTATAAGGATCGCGCTATCTTGTAGCCGATTTCCTCATCACAGCAAATCGGCCGATCTGCCGATTAGTTGTCTCGATCGGAAACTTAGCCGATCGTGGTTACCGAATCTGACACGTATTCTTCCTTGCCAATCAACAGGTCAGATTGGCTGGCACGCCGCGCGAACCGCACCAGGGCATTCACCCGAACAGGAGCTAAGCAGATTCTCCCGGGTCGTGTGTCGGCCGCTAGACCGATTTCTAGCGCCAACACACTTTTGGCACGCCCAGTGGGACCATTACAACCGCTGTCATGTCGAAAGCTGCTGAAGTCACCGAAGATAACGTCATCGAAGTAACGGAAGCAGATCTGAAGAACGACCAAAAAGAGGATCTGAATCAGTATTTGGAACAAGTCTGGAAAACTTGCTTGAAATCCTTCAGTCGTTCCAGGAGCGGGGAAACTATTAAAAAGTCTCCTTTTCCTACTCCCCGCCAGATCACGATCTCAGAAGATTCGGACAAAATGTCCGATATGATTCAGCAATCTCTTCACCACGCCTTCATCACCCAGTCCCCGGTACTTTCAAACATGGTGCATAATGCTGTTGTCAACTCCTTCGCCGGAGGCATACCACAGGGGTACAAGGGGCCCACGTATTTTCAGCCGATTCCACCAAATCAGGCTTATCCGACTTCACAACCGATCCAATCCTCTGTTGAAGGATCTGGTGCCTCTACGTCATCAACTCCTTTGGGATTCGGCTCCATCCAGCCGTCCACTGCACCACTCCCTCCAGTCATTCCTTTACCCTGGAGGGCACCTTTAAATTCGACCGGTTTGAATCAATCGGTCAGCCAAGGAAATCCTCCGTTCCAGACACCTTCCCAAACGGCCACTCGGCCGATCATACCACCATACCAGCCTATCGCTCCGGAGGTCAACAAGACGTCAGAGCTCATGCTATATGATGAAATGAGTGGTGCCTACAAGCAGCCGTCCTTTACTACACCGCCGGCTTATACTCAGATGCCACCGTTTCACCAATCCCCTTTCATTCAACCTCCGATCTATCAACATGTGCCGATTCCGCCGCCAGTTATTCCCCAGCAACAACCAGATTGGGCGGCGCAAATCGCGGAAGTGATGCAAGAGCAATTCGGTTTGAAGCCGAAGGTTCAAACTTATACCTACAGGACACCATACCCGTCTACATATGACTTGTTGCCGTTTCCCCATCGGTACAAAGTTCCGGATTTCACTAAATTTTCCGGAATGGATGATACTTCTACCGTAGAACATGTGAATAGATTCATCATCCAATGCGGCGAAGCAGCTACGCAAGATGCCCTACGGGTACGGTTGTTCTCGTCATCTTTGTCTGGATCGGCCTTCCAATGGTTCACCACTCTGCCACCAAACTCGATTATCACATGGGCCGATCTAGAAAAGCAATTTCACAAGTACTTCTATGCTGGAGTCCACGAAATGAAGCTGTCTGATCTGACTAGCATCCGGCAACGAAGTGATGAGCCGATACCCTCATACATACAGAGGTTTCGGGAAATCAGGAACAAGTGCTACTCCTTGGCTCTAACTGATGCACAGTTGGCCGATATAGCCTTCCAAGGCCTACTGCCACACATCAAGGAAAAATATGCTTCACAAGAGTTCGAGAGCCTAAGCCAGATTGTCCACCGATTGTCCGGACAGGAAGTGCGTCCATTTGACCCAAGAAGGAATTTCCAAAAGAAAGTAGCATTCCTGGAGGAAGTAGAGGATGAAGAAGACGCCGAAATCGGACTTGCAGAGTGGATTAAGGGAAAGAAGCCGATATCATGCCCATTCGGCAAAAAGGAGCCGGAAGCATTCGGTTTCGATACTACTAAAGCTGACAAAATATTTGACCTTCTACTCCAGGAAGGGCAGATTAAACTCTCACCTTACCACACGATTCCCTCTGCCGAACAGTTGAAGAAGATGAAGTATTGCAAATGGCACAATGCCACGTCGCATGATACCAATGAATGCAAAATCTTCAGACAACAAATACAGTCGGCCATTGAACAAGGCAGACTCAAATTTGAAGTGCCGACAAAACCGGCCAAACCAATGAAGATTGATCAGCATCCGTTTCCTACCAACATGGCGGATACGGGTAAGAATCCCCTCCAAACGAAAGTGCTGACATCCGAATCGGCAAAAAAGAGTGGCGCTGTCGATCCCAGGAATCAAGTCACGTCTGAAGACATCAAGGGGAAGCGACGGATGGAGGCCGATGACGGTGAGCCAGAAGGACCACGCATTACCTCCCAGTTCCTGCTCCAAAAATACCAGCGCCAACATGAACGATCAAGGTCCCGAGAGGAAGCAATACGCCGGCACGAGGAACATTGGAGATGTCCATTCTTCATCCACTGCTGGGAGAATAACCTCAGACTTCCATCAGCTGATACGTGCCCAGAGTGCAACGGCCCCTATCGAAATAATCGGCCGTTCACAAGGTCTCGCTCTAGAGACGGAAGGCCAGAACCGATCAGCAGGAATCGGCGAATTTCAGATGATCAACGCCCTTCCATGCGTGATCGGCTGGGGGGCAGAAGCGACCGATATGATCGGTCAGAAGGAAGAGGCCATAATAGGCAGGGGGGCAGGACTGATCACCGCGGTCAATCAAGTAGCAAAACCAGCGTTCACAGCCGGCTCGAAGACATGGCCGATGCGCGGGTAACGGACGAGAACCCGTTAGGACGCGAACCAGAATGGGAACGCGCCGGGAAAGAAGGGAGGCCAATAAACCCCAGATGGTGCCCCGATGGCTTAACCAAATCACAAAAACGGAGAATTCAACGCCTCCGCCAATGGGAACAGCAAGAAGAAGAGGGCACGATGGACGAGAAGCAAGAAAGGCCTCGGGTGTGGCGCCCCAAAAGAAACGACAAAGGCAACGACGAGTCGGCGGGCGACGAATCGGCAGCTGAAATCGGTATGGTTTTCATATTGCCGATGGAGTTCATGACCCCCGCCGATCAACAGGAGGTGTCGGCGATAGAGGAACAAACAGCAAGGTTGGCTTTAGAACCGATGATGGCCACGTTCGAAAAGCCCGAGGATGACGAACGACAACATATGAAGGCGTTGTTCCTTAAAGAGCACGTTGACGGTCGTCCCCTCACTAAATTGATGGTCGACGGGGGAGCTGCCGTCAACATCATGCCATACGCCGTTCTCCGAAAGCTGGGAAAAAGCGATGACGACCTGACCAGGACGGACATGATGCTCAAGGACTTCGAAGGCAAGGTGTCAAACGCTCGCGGTGCCCTCTGCGTCGACCTCACCATCGGCAGTAAGACCCTTCCTACCACATTTTTCGTCATTAATGGCAAAGGGTCCTATAATATGCTTCTTGGCCGAGACTGGATACACGCAAACTGCTGCATCCCATCAACTATGCATCAATGCCTTGTACAATGGATCGGCGATAACATCGAAGTGGTCAAAGCCGACTCCGCGTACAGCATCGCAGCAGCCGACGCGCAACAGTGGAGCTGCGAAACTGTCAGGTGCATATCAGGTAGGGTGTGGGAAACCGATTTCCTGAAGGTCACCGATTTTGGCCTACAGCCGATCCGAGCAGTCGGCTCCGAAGAAGCGCAATAAATGGATCAGTTCGCCAGAGAAGACGGGAAGCTGGGACACGGGTTCACGTCAGCCGATTCATTGGAGATGGTAGATTTAGGTGACGGGACCAAACCGAGGCCGACTTTCATTAGTGCAAATTTAGATCCAGAGTACAAATGTAAGTTGACAAATTTATTAAGAGAATTCAAGGATTGTTTTGCGTGGGAGTATCACGAGATGCCCGGATTAGATCGATCTATTGTTGAACATCGGCTACCCATAAAACCAGGGTATCGGCCGTACCAACAACCCGCACGACGATGCAATCCTAAAATTTTACCGGACATAAAAGCCGAAATAACTCGGTTAATTGAAGCGAAATTTATTCGGCAATGTCGTTACGCCGAGTGGATTTCTAATATCGTACCGGTGTATAAGAAAAACGGGAAGTTGCGCGTTTGCGTCGATTTCAGAAATCTTAATCAGGCCACACCGATGGATGGCTACCCCATGCCCACGGCCGATGTACTGATCGACGCCGCCGCAGGGCACAAAATTATTAGCTTCATGGATGGGAACGCCGGATACAATCAAATACTTATGGCCGAAGAAGATATACCCAAAACGGCTTTCAGATGTCCAGGCCATCTTGGTCTATTCGAGTGGGTAGTGATGACTTTCGGTTTGAAAAATGCTGGTGCTACATATCAGAGGGCCATGAACTATATTTTTCACAAACTCATCGGCCTCCTGGTGGAAATCTACATCGACGACGTTGTGGTCAAGTCCAAAAGCCACGAGGAACACCTAGCCGATTTGCGAAGGGTCCTAGAGTGCACCAAAAAACATGGTCTTAAGATGAATCCCAACAAATGCGCTTTCGGCGTCTCCGCCGGACAGTTCTTAGGATTCATGGTGCACGAACGAGGCATTGAAGTCAATCAGAAGACCATAGCGGCCATCAACAAAGTCGTCGCCCCGCAAAACAAAACCGAGCTACAGTCTCTAATCGGCAAGGTAAACTTTATCAGAAGATTTATATCTAATCTATCTGGACGGATTCAGGCGTTCACACCACTTCTGAAGTTGAAGCCAGACCAGGAATTTATATGGGGAGAAGAACAACGCAAGGCATTAGAAGACATCAAGCGTTACCTGGTCTCACCCCCAGTCCTGGTTCCTCCTCAAACGGGTAAGCCGTTTAAACTATATTTATCAGCCGATGACAAAGCTATTGGGTCGGCTCTAGTCCAAGAGTTTGAAGGCAAAGAACGGGTAATTTATTACGTTAGTAGAAGACTCCTGGATGCCGAAACAAGATATCCTCCAGTAGAGCGTTTGTGTTTGTGTCTTTACTTCTCGTGCACCAAACTCAGACACTATCTACTGTCGGCAGAATGCATAGTCGTATGCAAAGATGATGTAGTGAAATACATGCTGTCACTGCCGATATTGAAAGGAAGAATCGGCAAATGGATTTTGGCTTTATCAGAATACGACCTACGATACGAATCGGCAAAAGCCGTCAAGGGTCAAGTCATGGCCGATTTCGTTGCCCAACACTGTGGGCCAGAGATCGCCTTCGTAGAACCAGCACCTTGGCAGTTGTTTTTCGATGGGTCATCATGCGGAACCGGATCGGGAATCGGCATCGTCCTCATATCGCCTCGGGGGGCAAGATATGATTTTTCTCTGCCGATAGAAACCGCCGCAACAAACAATCAAGCAGAATACAGAGCTGTATTAAAAGGCTTAAGATTATTGAAAGAGATCAAGGCCGATTCTGTTGAGATCTTCGGAGATTCGATGCTAATTGTGGATCAGCTAACCGGAAGAGCTGAGTGCAAAGACGATGTATTGCGACTCCATCACGAAGATTGCTTACAGCTGTTGAAAGAATTCAGATCGGCAGTAATCGAACACGTCCCAAGAGACCGTAACGAAGAAGCAAACAAACTCGCTCAACATGCATCCGGGTATCGGCCAATTCCGGGCGCCATGGCCTTGGAACTTGCAGCTGATGACTGGCGTAAGGAGATTGCCGATTACCTGGAAGATCCTTCCAAAAAGGTCGAGCGACGAGTGCGTTTTCATGCTACCAAGTACGTGCTGCTCGAAAATGATCTGTTCTATCGAACGATCGATGGTGTTCTTCTTAAATGCCTTGGGACAGAAGAAGCCAAGACTCTAATGGGAGAAATCCACGAACGGGTATGCGGAGCTCATCAATCAGCATATAAGATGAAGTGGATGATCCGAAACAATGGGTACTACTGGCCTACGATCCTTGAAGATTGTTTCAAATATTATAAGGGTTGTCAGGAGTGTCAAAAGTTTGGAGATGTCCAGCGTGCACCCGCGTCGGCCATGAACCCCATCATCAAACCGTGGCCGTTCAGAGGGTGGGGAATAGACCTTATCGGCCAAATTTATCCACCATCGAGCAAGGGGCACAAGTTTATTCTGGTCGCTACAGATTATTTCACCAAATGGGTGGAGGCAATCCCACTAAGAAACGTGACCTCGGCTATCATGGCCGATTTCGTAAGGGATCACATCGTCTACCGATTCGGTATTCCTCAAACTATAACAACCGATCAAGGAACAATGTTCACGTCGGGAGAATTTGAGGAATTTACGACCGATATGGGCATCAAGTTGCTGAATTCTTCTCCGTATTACGCTCAAGCCAATGGTCAAGCAGAATCCTCCAACAAAGGAATAATCAAGTTGATCAAGAGGAAGATTGAAGAATGCCCCAAGAAGTGGCACCTATGTTTGACCGAGGCCCTATGGGCATACAGAATGGCCTGTCACGGAGCGACCAAATTATCCCCCTATCAGTTGGTATACGGTCACGATGCAGTGCTTCCATGGGAGTCAAGGGCAGGATCAAGGCGCATTTCACTACAGGACCAGTTATCGGCCGATGACTACTCGGCTCTGATGAAGGAAGAACTTGACGACTTGGCCGGCCAACGACTAAGAGCTCTAATAAGCATCGAGGAGAATAAAAAGAGAGTGGCCAGATGGTACGATAAAAAGGTCAAGGTCAAACAGTTCTCTCCTGGAGATTTAGTATGGAAGTTGGTACTACCGATCGGGTCGAAGGATCCTAAATTCGGCAAATGGTCTCCTACCTGGGAAGGGCCGTATAGAATCGGCAGGTGCGCTCCAGGGAATGCGTATATTCTGGAAACAACTGAGGGGGAAGAATTCACTAGGGCCCTGAATGAGAGATACTTAAAAAGATATTACCCAAGTATATGGGTCGGGGCCTAAGGGGATAAACACAGTCAAATATGACCGACACAACTCGGTTCTAAGATTCATATGAAATCGACCAGAATGGCCGATTATGTTCATAATGGTCGATGGCATTCATTCGGGCCGATTACATTCGGTACGGACGACCGATTACATGGCCGACAAAACACTAAGTCGCCCTTAGAATAAAAAAATACAACAACTAATTATTCTTGTTCTTACGCTCCCTCTCAGCCCTACCCAGCGCTATCAGGCGTCGAATGTATCCTTCCTCCATGGCCTCCATCGAACTCCCTGCTTCAGCTTGGCGGGGAAGACCCACGGGAGGGCGTGAGTCCGCCGCCGCCGCCAAGGCGACGGGCCGAGGAAGCATACGGACTCTGTCACTGGAAGGCCGCAGGTTCCGAGGAAACGAGCGGGCCCTATCGGCAGGAAGCCGCGGATTGCCGTTCCTTTCCAGGGAGTTCAGGATCGCGCAGGCCGTTGAGGTGATGTCACCACCAAGAACGCTGCTGCAACGACCCCTCACGGCTCGGCGCGCATGTTGATATTCGTTCACCACGGCCTCTAGGATCACTCGAGCATCTACGGTGATGTGGTCTTGAAGCTCCGCCCGATGAGCCAAGATCAAAGCCTTGTCCTCCGGGGTCAGAGGACCCTCAGAATGGAGACACTCGATCGCGCGCACAAGCTCGGGGTTAAGGCATTGAGGCTGAAATAGAGAGGAAACAAGTCAAGCGCGCCCATTTCCTAAAATCTGAAAAAGAGAAGATGAAGCGTCACCTGGTTAACGGAGGAGGATGACGATGAAGCCATGACGAAATGAGCGGCGCCGATAAGAGGAAGAGGAGAAATGAGATGGAAGCCAAATCGGTGTTATCGGAGAGGAAGCGCCGGGGCCGATATTTATGGGAGAATACAGTAAAAACTGATGAGGCCACGTCCCATCGGTAATAAGGAAAGCAGTAAATAAAGGGGATCACGAAGGGTCAGTCAAAAGCGGAAGTAAATGTTCGTACAAAACGGCCAGTGCTTTACAGATTACCCAAAAGGGTATCGATAGCCGTGACGGCCCGACGCCGGATCTGATCGGCGGAGTCCAGAACCCGTTGGTCTTCTTCTGCCGATCCAGGGACTTCCGATGCGGTGCGGTGGAGCCTCAGAGCTTCCTGAGCAAGACGCTGCCTCTCCCGGGTCAAATCGGCAATAGCCGAAGGTAGTTCTTGAAGTCTGCTCTCTTCGGCGCTGATGGCCTTGGTCACTTGTTCCATCTCCTTGGCAAGGTCCGCTCTCCGCCGTTTGAGGCGATCTATCTCACTAATAATCGCCGGCCGTGAATCTTCCAAGACATGGATCCGCCGATTCGCTTCTTGAGCCTGGTGCTTGAAGGCATTTTCATCTTCACGAATCTTGGCCAGTTTTGTGCGATCGGCCATATGACGAAGGGCTCTAAAAACAGGAATCCTCATGGACTCAATAAAAGCCGCCGGTGCCAACGCCTCTTCCGCTTCCTCTGGTACGCGTCCGCTGACATCACTAAAAAGCTGCCGAATCGGCGAAGCATCTTCTACCAATCGACCGATATCCCCTTGAAGGAGGGATCGGATGTTGATAAGCTTAGCCCGGACGTCATCAGGGACGGAGCTTAAGGCGACTTGTCGAGAAGAAGTCTCCTCATCATCAGAGAGAGCGACCGCGAAAGAGAAGAGACTGTTGTTGGGAGAGTCCTGTTCCTGAAGAAATAAAGAAAAAGGGGTAAATCGGCAGGGGGGCAGAATAAATCGGCTGGTAAAGCTGGTTCAAAAAACTCACCCTCTTAAAGCGGGTTTCCTCATGCTGCGCTTGCAGAGCCGTTGTACCTTGGTCAGTGACCTGAGTCATGGGTTCATCCGATGAAGAAGACTCTACGACAATCGGCACGGTGCTCGGACCGGCTCCCTGGGAAGGAATCGGTTGTTGAGAAACGCTTGATGAGCCGATGGTCTGCGTCAAAGATCGGTTAAATATGTAATGCAAATACCCGAAGGAAGTCCATAAGACAAGTACTGTACCTCAACGGATGAAGGCAGGGGCGTGTTGGCCTCCGGTCGAGTTGTTGCTGACTGTGGTATTCCCATAGAAGAGCCCTAAGAAGCACAACAAGTTAACAAAAGTAATTACCGAATTGACAAATCGGAAGAGATGAAGCTTGAACTCACTTGTAAAGCTTCCAGCAATAGTGAGGCGGCTGCCGATCCGGCTTGAGTAATGGCTTGAGTGTCATCACTTTGTATGGCCGGGGGCGGTGCAGTCAAGACTTCTGCCGATACAGGTACAGGAGGGTCCACCGATTCCGTACGAGCCCGAACTCGGCGACTGGTTTTCTTGACGACCTTCTTCTGAACTCTCTTCGATCGGCCAGTAATTACATCGACCGATGGAGCGTCATAGCCGATGAGAGGGTAAATGGTGTACGGATAATTTTCTATTAGCCGGCCACTGCGGCTATGCGTGGGAGGGATTTGGTTCCCAGCCTAAAGGAGAAATGAAATCATTAAGTGATCAATTATGGTAAAAAGAGTACGATCAGTAATCAGAAATACCTCGGCGTTGGGGTCAATGTTGGATGGATCCAGAAGGTTGCAGTACGCCGATGATGAATTGCAGAATAAGAATTGCTTCCATTCGGCCCACCAAAGCTTGAAAGGCTGAGTTGCAAATGGATATAACAGCCAATCATTCAAGTTGATCGTACTGGAATCCGGAATTCGGTCCCGCAGCCGACAATAGTCCAGGCCAGATTTGAGTCCTTCTCTGAACTTGATTTGGCCAGCGAAATACACCCGTATCGGCAGTTGACCCATGCCGAATTGCCGAGCAGCGGTAGATGGGTTGTAGAACTCATATGTGGGGGCATTTTTCCCCGAGAAGAAGTTGGCCGGTAGAAGTCCTGGTTTGATCAACTCTTCATAAAGACCTTCATCAAATCGGCCAGAAGTAGAGTCGAAGCAGGAGGGCAGCTCGAAGACTGGGATGTCTCGTTGGTATGGGAACCAGATAGTGGCGTCTTCATTGAATCCGTTGTAAAAGCACCGAAAGTATTCGGCTACTTTTGTGGCAGAGTATGCACAACCTGGAAAGGCTGACGCTGCTTCGCCATAAGACATACATCGGCGGCGCTCTGTAGGGTCTTCTACCGATTCGATATTGGGAAAAGACATGCGGTCCACTGGCTGCCGAGTGATCTTGCTCATATAGAGGTTCAACCATAAGTTGACAAACCACCAAGGCCCACCTGGGTTGCCGATTGGTTCTCCTTTGGAAAGTTTTGTGCCGATTTGATGAAGCATGTGGTACACGGCACCCAGAAGATGTTTCCCGAGAGGGATGCGGCTTCCTCTGGATAGTGCTTCGGCTAAAGGTTGGGTATTGGTTGTTGGGCCGGCGGCTCTTCCACAGAAAAAGTGTTTTTCAAGCCACATTAACAGGAAAGCAGTGTGCTCCCTGTTATCAACAGTACCGGTCTTCTGGTTCTCACTAAGAAAGCCCTTCCAGCCGCCGATTCCTCTTGTGTCCAGCCGATGCGACGGTACGGTCAAAAGTTGATAAGGCGCGTCAGGGGAGGATACATCTAAGCCAGTCAAGAGGACCACATCGGCTAGAGTGGGGGTCATAGGACCATGACCAAATAAAAATGCATTAAGGGCATCAGACCAGAAATAGGAAGCTGCCATCACCAGCGGCTCATTTTTCTCCATTTGCGACAGAGAAAGGTTGATGCATTGGCCGATTTTAAGCTCATCCCATGAAACACTCCTCGATGCGGCCACCCGTTGGTACCATTCCCTCCAACCAGGGGTTTCATTCGGCCAGGACCTAAAAGTACTTGCCCATTGATTCAAGTTCATATCGGACCGTTTGAAAGGTATCCGGTCAGTTTCCAAATCTATAAGAACCGCCGGATCTGGGTTTCCCATGGGACCAAGGCAAACGAGGCCGGGACTATCCGTGAGGTGAATGGTAATTCTATCTCTAACCGCCTAAAAAAAGAAAAGAAGGCATAGGGATATAAGGAGTAGATCTAAAAAATATATTGCCGATAAGGAGAAGATTCGGTATTTACCTCCGGGATGAAATTCTGAGTAATCGGCGTAGCCGCCGACGCTGGCGCAGATGAGGGGGCTGTGAAGGGAATCGCCATCGGGATTTCTGATGAAGCCCTTGCGCCTGTTGAAGAAGTGACGACCGTCGCCACCTCCGCCGGAGGGATTGTTCCTGCGGCATCGCGTGCTGGGGAGTTGCTGGAAGGAGTCGCCATTGAAGGGAAAGGGAGAGAAGTGATTGGAGCTGAAACTGGAAGACTTTGATGGCAAGATTGAAGAAAGAAGGAGGCGCGTGCGCTGGAAAGGAGATATGAGCTTGAAGATGAGTTGCGGTGAAATGGTATTTATAGGGTGCCTGAAAGAAGGGTAAAAATGGAATTTTCACCGCGCTGGCGCGTCAAGTTTTTCGGGGTAGTGGCCGTCGTGGGCGCCCGTTTCAAAAAATTGCAATGATCAGCCGAGAGACCGCGAAACGGAAGGATATTTTCACTGCGGCCGTTTCGGAGGAGAGGTTGTAAAGAATTTCGAAGTAAAGGATTGTGTTTTACTCCGAAACTGGGGGCATGTGTTGACGCCGGATTTCGTCATCAGAAGAATCGGCGTCAAAGAGAAAAGAAATCGAAGGAATACAGATGGGAATCGGTCAAAAGGTGCTACAGTGTGGAATCGGTCAAGTGGCTTTTACTTCGCTTCAGGTTCCCAATCGGCAGCCCTTTGCTGATAAGAAATCGGCCGATCAGGAAGGAGGACTAAAATGGGCCTGTATGGGCTTGGTTGGGAGGAGAGATAAGATGGGGTTCAGCCCACGAGGCGTAGGGTAGTTAGTTTAGCACGGATTGTGCTTGTAGATATTTGTTTTCTGTTTGAATTAGAGATAGAGTCCTAGTCGGTTAAGAAGATTGTTTGTACGGGGCTATAAATAGCTACCTTTGTAAATATGTAAACAACAATCAATCAATACAACAAGTTACTTTATTCTTCGTACTACTTTCAAGCAGGCGACTTCGCCATCGTTTTTTCTTCTCACGAGTTCGTGCGGGTTGGCAGGGCTGCATCATCTTGATCTCCGGCCGATTCTGTAAGTTCCGCTTATCGAGTAATATCTAAGCTTTAACTTCCGGCGTATCGCTGTTGTTTCGTTTAGATTTATTCACCAGTTATCGATATCAACTGGATTCATAGGTTTTTACCTGTTTTTCTAGCTTTTATCACCAGTTATCCTGCTAGGAATCGGTAGTGTCGGCTTTCATTACTTTCTGTTGTTAGATCCGTTCGTTGCCGATTAGATCTTTTCCTAGTGCTATTTTCATAAGCTTTGTACCGATTGCTCTAGTATCTTTCTGTGTACAAGGCTATAAGGATCGCGCTATCTTGTAGCCGATTTCCTCATCACAGCAAATCGGCCGATCTGCCGATTAGTTGTCTCGATCGGAAACTTAGCCGATCGTGGTTACCGAATCTGACACGTATTCTTCCTTGCCAATCAACAGGTCAGATTGGCTGGCACGCCGCGCGAACCGCACCAGGGCATTCACCCGAACAGGAGCTAAGCAGATTCTCCCGGGTCGTGTGTCGGCCGCTAGACCGATTTCTAGCGCCAACACCAGTGTATCAATCTTTCCTTGTCTCAGATGGAGAGAAATGAGCCCTTGGTGATGGCGGTCTCCTACTTCTGGTCTGACGCCCTCAATGCGTTCCTTTTCGGCCATGGGCCTATGACCCCCACTTTGGCCGATGTTGTGATGTTGACCGGCCTTGACATTTCTTCCCCTGATACCCCCTTCCATTATCTGGTCAAACCAACCCATCAGCCGGAGACAAAGGGAATCAGCCGGTAGAAGGGGTACATCAAGAACAACATGAAGACCGGGACCGTTTCAGGGAGAGAATACGCAGCCTTCCTGATGATGTTGTTGGAGAAACATCTCTTCTATGGCAGGGCAGTCGGTCTGTCTTCCAACACACAAGCTTTGGCCGAAGCATTATCAAGAGGAGCCTCCGTCCCCCTCGGGAAGCATCTATTGGGATCAGCCTATCACATGCTGCACCAAATCGGCGTCAAATTATCAAAGGGAGAGCCGATTGGAAATCCAGGTGGCCCTTGGTGATTCATCAATCTCTGGCTCAATTTATATATGAGCAAGATCTCACAGCATCGGGTGGAGCACATGACATTCCCCAACATTGAGTCAGAAGAAAACCCCACCGTACGGTGGCGATGCACTTCTTTCGACGGAGCAGCATTAGTCTTCCCTGGTTGCCAGCTCACTGCCACCAAAGTAGTCGAATATTTCAGATGTTTTTACAATGGCTTCAATGAAGAAACCACCAGCTGGTACCTGTATCAGAGGACAGACCCGCTTTTTGAACTTCCCTTCTATTACGATTCGACGTCCAACACCTTTGATAATGATATCATGGACATCTTGATCAAACCAGGGATCTTATCGGCGAATTTCTTCTCGAGGAAGGATGCCCCTACTTACGAGTTTTACAATCCATCCGTTGCGGCACGGTAGTTTGGCCTAGGTCAGCTGCCGATTTATGTTTTCTTCGCCAGTCGTGCAAAATTCCGAGATGAGCTCACCAAAGGTCTTGATTACAGTCAGCTGTGCGACAGAGTGCCCGACTCCAGCACCATCGATGTGACCATTGGATAGTGGCACCTTTTGCTGTCCAACAGTTCAAACTATGGTGGGCAGAATGGAAACAGCATCTCTTTTGTGCATCTCCCGCAATATACTGCAACATCCTGGATCCTGACAACATTGACCCAAATGCAGAGGTACCGTTCTTCCCTCAGCCAATTTTGATGCCATTTTCCTTTTTGTACTACTAACTCTTATTTCCATTACAGTCCGAGAGTCAACTCCCTCCAAGGCGCAGCCGGAGTGGCAGGTCGATAGAGAATCATTACCCGTATACGGAATTCCCACTCACCGGCCATCACGCCCCATCCATTGATGACATCACCACCGGCGGATTGAAGTAGATGCTGAAGAAAACCTTAAAGAAGACAAGCTGCTGAGTGCGCGCCCGGACGGAATCGGCCGATCAGTCTGTGGTGGCATCGGCGGAATCTTTGGCTGCGCCGATTCTCCCGGTCATTGAGGAAGTTGATCCCTAAGCTGCTACAGAAGCTAGAGCGGCCGCTGCATCACTGCTACTAGAAGCCATTCAGGTAACCTTGTGTTCACATCCTCCTGAGTATTCTCCCGATACTGACTTCTCCTTTATAGTACGCCACACAAGTCGCCCCAGTGCCTCCGCAGTAATCGGCGATGCCCCAAGCAGAAATCGGAGCACCAGTAATTCCTCCCACTGAGGTAAAGAATCCCTTAACTCAATTCTTTGATACTTAATCAAAAGCTTGACCGATTCTGATGCAGGATACCCTTGGCACGTCAATTGTACCTTCTCAATAGCCATCGGCTAGGGAAACCACGGAGGTACAGTAATCACCACATGTCATCAGATCTAACCTTTTTAGGAGGCTGGTCCGAGCAGGACACCAATAATTGTCGAATCCTCCTCCTCTGATGAGCCGGTCGCACCAGTTCCTAAATCAAGGGCAGCACTCCCATTGACGCAAATAGAAGAAATCCGCTTCAAAGATGTAAGAGACTTGTCACCCGAATCGGCCGATTTCCCTATTACCGTCGGCTAATCGATGCGTATTATTTTTCTTTCTTGCAGGAACAAGATACTCCCAATAACAATCTCTTCTCCTTCGCAGTCGCGCTTTCTGATGACGAGGAGGTTGCTTCATGCCAGGTCACTCTGAGCACAGTCCCCGATGATGTCCGCGCCAAACTTGAGAGCATATGGACCCTCCTCCAAGAAGACATCGACCGATTGGTAGAGGATGCCTCGCTGATTCAGTAGCTCTTCAGTGATTTCAGTGACTGAGTCCCAGAAGAGGCAGAAGAAGCCCTGGCGCCAGCCGCATACATTGAATCAATGCGAATCCCAGTGTTCAGGGCTTTGTGCCACATGGTCGATCGCGCCAAGCTAGCTAAAGCTCGTCAGGAGGAAGACTCTTACAAGCACCGAGCCCAAGAGGTACATCACTGGATCAACTTCCTTGAAAATTCCCGCCTGGGTATTGTTGGTGCTATAGATCACCTCAAGCGCCGAAGGGCGGAGCTCGCCAAGGAGATGGAGCAGGTGACCAAGGACATAGCCATTGAAGAGAAGAGACTCCAAGACCTCCCCTCTGTCATCGCTGAACTGAAGCAAGAGAGACAAAGCCTAGCCCATGAGGTCATCAGACCCCATCGCCATGTGCCAGAAGTCCCAGGATCGACCGATGACGACCAACGAATTTTAGACTCGGCTGATCAAGTTAGGCAACGAGCGATTGCGGCCATTAATGCCCTCCTTGGATGAACTATAAAAGTGTTGGCCGCTCTGCAAAAACATTAATGTCTTTTGACCGTTTGACATGTGAATCCAATCTGACCCGTCCTTCGTGGCAGCCTTTCATTTATTACCCTTTTTAATTTGATGGGACACGTCTTACCAAACTCTCGCCTCTTTCTCTTTCTATAAGTACGAGACCCCGTATTGTTTCCAAGGGTATTCGCCTCGCTCGTCCTCTTCTCCTCTAGTAGTTTATACTACCAGACTATTCACCAAGATGTCTTCTTCATCTTCCTCCTTTTCTTTCTCTTCCGTCAACCAGGTACGAGATTTTCCTATGCCCTCCATTCCTGGCCTGACATTTTGATTAGTCTGACATCGAGCGGTTATTATGTTAATTTTCTTTAAGCCGAGATGCCTTAGTCCCGAACTAGAACGGGCGATCGAGATCATGCACTCCGATGAACCATTGTCGCAGGAGGACAAAGACTTGATTAGAGCCCATCGCGAAGAACTTAGGGATCATATCCCAGCCGAAGTCCGGAGGATCTGGGATCACATCGACGCCAACTGCTCCAGGCGGCCGCCAATTGAAAGGAGTCACTCACTCCCTCACCCAGTCACCCTTGAAGACACCGCAGTGGGAACATCTCAACCACCGCTCGATCGGAGCCACCCCCTTCCTCGCCAAGTTGAGGCTGAAACCGCGATGAAAGATCTGGTGGAAAGGAGCACCCGCCTCTTGATAGAGTTAGGTTGGGTAGAGGGGGAGCTTAAGAAAAAGCGTGGTTAATAGATGTGTTGGTACTTTTTGTTCTAAGGGCGACTTGTACCGTGTCGGCCATGTACCCCATCGTTCGTACCGAATAATAAATCGGCCAACTTGGACGGATGTTTTGTTCTCAAGGCGATGTTATCTTTACATCGGCTACAAGATCTAATAGGAGCTGGCCGCATCATCTTGATACACTCCATGACTAGTTATGCATCAACCCATATACTAGGATAGTATCTCTTCAGGTACCTCCCATTCAAAGCTCTTGTGAATTCCTCTCCTTCGATCGTCTCTAGTATGTATGCGTTTCCCGGAGCGCATCGGACGATTTTATACGGCCCTTCCCAAGTGGGCGACCATTTACCGAACTTAGGATCTTTAGACCCTATCGGCAGCACCAACTTCCATACCAAATCTCCTTGGGAGAATTGCTTGACTTTGACCTTCTTGTCATACCACCTAACCACTCTCTTTTTATTCTCCTCAATACTGATCAGGGCTCTCAATTGTTGACCTGCTAAATTGTCGAGTTCTCCTTTCATGAGTAAGGAATAGTCATCAGCCCTCAACTGATCTTGAAGCGATGTGCATCTTGACCCCGTCCTTACACTAGTAGAGAATTGGCCTTTACTCCCGGTTGGTAGGGTGCAAATCTCCCAAAAATCCATCTGGGATAAACCAACCGAGACAAAAGGGGGGGGTCTTTTGTCCCAGGTCACTCAACCGGGACTAAAGACCCCCTTTTATCCCGTCACAAGTCACGCGATTTTTCACGTGAAATATGCGCATGCGCGCTGCGTGGGATTCGAACCCACAACCTCCAGCCTCGCATGTAGCTTCCTTGCCATCCCACCTACACAGCAAATCTGACTATATAGGGGATGCAATCCTTTTGTATTAACTCGTGGGGGACCCTTTTATCCTGGTTGGAAACACCAACCGGGATAAAAGACCCCCTTTTATCCAGTTGGTATTACAAACCGGGATAAAAGGGTTTGAAAGATTTAGTCCTCTTTTAGCCACCCTATTGGGGACACTTTTATCCCAGTTTGAAACACCAACCGGGATAAAAGACCCCCTTTTATCCCGGTTGGTATGACAAACCGGGATAAAAGGCTCTCGACCCTTTTATTCCGGTTGGTGTTACCAATCGGGATAAAAGGGGGGGGGGTCTTTTATCCCGGTTGGTATTTCAAACCGGGACAAAAGGCCTCTCAGGGTCTTTTTTTTCCACTAGCCTTTGCAACCGGGATAAAAGGTCCCGGTTGGTAAGCCCCCCACAAGTGACCGAGCTTTAGTCCCAGTTGGTGAACCTTTTGTCCTGGGCCAACTTTAAACCGGGACAAAAGGGGGCGCATCGAAAGCAGATTCTCTACTAGTGTTAATTCCCAAGGCAATACTGCCTCGTGACCATACACCAATTGATAAGGAGATATTTTAGTGGCCCTGTGGTAGGCCATCCTGTAAGCCCATAAAGCCTCGGTCAAACATAAGTGCCACTTTTTAGGTTATTCCTCAATCTTCCTTTTGATCAACTTAATTATCCCCTTATTGGACGATTCAGCCTAGCCATTAGCTTGAGCATAATATGGAGAAGAATTCAGTAACTTAATTCCCATATCGGCAGTGAACTCCTCAAACTCTCCTGAAGTGAACATCATCCCTTGGTCAGTTGTGATGGTTTGAGGGATACCAAAATGATAAACAATATGGTCTCTCACGAAATCGACCATAGCGGCCGATGTTACAGCCTTTAATGGGATCGCCTCCACCCATTTGGTAAAGTAGTTAGTGGCTACTAATATGAACTTGTGTCCCTTGCTTGATGGAGGATAAATTTGTCCAATGAGATCTATCCCCAACCCCTGAACAACCATGGTTTGATTATCGGATTCATAGCCGATGTCGGTGCACGTTGTACGTTGCCAAACTTCTGATACTCTTGACACCCTTTATATTATTTGAAGCAGTCTTCGAGTATCGTCGGCCAATAATATTCGTTATTCCTAATCATCCACTTCATTTTATGAGCCGATTGGTGAGCTCCGCACACGCCTTCGTGGATTTCTCCTATTAGGATCTTTGCTTCTTCCGTCCCCAGGCATTTGAGCAGAACCCCATCGATCGCCCGGTAAAACAAGTCATCCTCGAGTAATACATATTTTGTGGCTTGAAAACGCACACGTCGATCCACTTTCTTGGACGGATCCCTCAATTAATCGGCGATCTCCTTTCGCCAATCATTGGCCGCAAGTTCCAGAGTCATGGCACCTTGAATCGGCCGATATCCGGATGCGTGTTGGGAAAGCCTATTAGCCTCTTCATTATAATTCCTGGGAATATGCTCAATAACTGTAGTCTTGAATTCTTTTAAAAGTTGGAGACAATCTTCGTAGTAAATCCTCAAGACATCATCTTTACATTCCAATCTTCCCGTCAGCTGGTCTACAATGAGCATGGAATCTCCAAAAATCTCCATAGCATCGGCTTTGATCTCTCTCAATAATTGAATGCCTTTTAGGATAGCTCGGTACTCCGCCTGATTATTGGTCGCGGAAGCTTCTATCGGCAAAGACAAATCATAACTTGCCCCCCAAGGTGATATGAGAACGATGCCGATTCCTGATCCGGCCCCACATGACGAACCATCAAAGTATAGAGTCCATAGAGCCAGCTCAACGATAGCGATTTCCGGTCTGCAGTGCTGGGCCACGAAATCGGCCATGACTTGACCCTTGACAGCTTTGGCCAATTCATACCTTAGGTCAAACTCTGACAGAGCCAGGATCCATTTTCCAATTCGTCCTTTCAAAATCAGCAATGATAGCATGTACTTTACCACATCATGTTTGCATACAACTATGCACTCTGTCGACAAAAAGTAGTGTCTGAGCTTGGTGCATGAGAAATAAAGACATAGACATAGCCGTTCTACCGGGGAATATCTTGTCTCGGCGTCCAGAAGTCTTCTACTAACATAATATATCACCCGTTCCTTTCCTTCGAACTCCTGTACCAGCGCCGATCCGATAGCCCGTTCATCGGCCGATAAGTGTAGTCTGAACGGCTTGTCAGCTTGTGGTGGGACTAATACAGGTGGCGAGATCAGATATTGCTTGATGTCTTCCAGTGTTTTCTACTGTACCTCTCCCCACACAAATTCCTGATTGGGCTTTAACTTCAATAACGGTGTGAAGGCTTGAATACGCCCGGACAAGTTGGATATGAATCTTCTGATAAAGTTAACTTTGCCGATTCGGGATTGCAACTCAGTTTTGTTCTGTGGGGCCACAACCTTATTGATGGCCGCTATGATTTTTCTGTTGACTTTTATCCCACGTTCGTGAACCATGAAACCCAGAAATTGCCCGGCCGATACGCTGAATGCACACTTGTTCGGGTTCATTTTCAACCCATGCTTCCTTGTGCACTGCAATACTTCTCGAAGATCGGCCAGATTCTCTTGATGCCCTTTTGATTTGACTACGACATCGTCGATGTAGATTTTCATCAGGACGCCAATGAGTTTGTGGAAGATATAATTCATAGTCTGTTGATATGTAGCGCCAGCGTTCTTTAATCCGAAGGTCATTACTACCCACTCGAATAAACCGAGGTGGCCCGGACACCTAAGCCATTTTCGAGATGTCTTCTTCGGCCATTAATATTTGATTGTACCTAGCATTACCGTCCATAAAACAGATGACTTTATATCCTGCGGCGGCAGCTATCAACACATCGGCTATCGTCATTGGATACCCATCCATTGGTGTAGCCTGATTAAGGTTCCTAAAGTCAATGCATATGCACAGCTTTCCGTTTTTCTTATATACGGGTAGAGATCCACTCGGCGTAACGGCACTGCCGAATAAATTTTGCTTCAATCAGTCTCGTAATTTCGACCTTTATATCAGGTAGAATTTTAGGATTGCATCATCATGCGGGCTGCTGATACGGCCAATATCTTCGTTTTATGGGCAACCGGTGTTCAACAATGGACCGATCTAGGCCAGGCATCTCGTGGTATTCCCAAGCAAAACAATCTTTAAATTCCTTTAATAAGTTTGTCAATTTACACTTGTATTCGGGATCCAAGTTAGCACTAATGTACGTCGGCCTTGATTTGGTGCCGTCACCTAAATCAATCATCTCTAATGAATCGGCCGACGTAAACCCGTGCCCCAGCTTCTCATCTTCTCGGATGAACTGATCCATCTAATCTGAATCTTCAGAGCCGACTGCTCGGATCGGCTGTAGGCCAAAATAGGACACTTTCAGGAAATCGGTGTCCCAAGTTCTTCCAGATATGCACTTGACATGTTCGCAGCTCTATTGTTGCGTATCGGCCACAACAACACTATAGGCGGAATCGGCGGTGATTATCTCGATGTTGTCGCCGACCCATTGTATGAGGCATTGATGCATTGTAGACAGGACGCAACAATTTGCGTGTATCCAATCACGACTGAGCAACATATTGTAGGACCCTTTGCCATTGATAATAAAGAAAGTAGTGGGAAGGGTCTTACTGTCGATGGTGAGGTCGACGCAAAGCGCTCCATGGGTGGGAGACACGTTGCCTTCGAAGTCCTTGAGCATCATGTCCGTCTTGGTCAGATCTTCATCGCTTTTACCTAGTTTCCGGAACATGGCGTACGGCATGATGTTGATTGCAGTGCCTCCATCTACTAGTAACCTGGTGACAGATCGACCGTTGACGTGCCCTTTGAGGAACAGTGCCTTGAGGTGTTGTCATTTTTCATCTTCGGGTTTCTCAAAAGGGGCTATCATCGGCTCCAAAGCCAATTGCGCCATCTGTTCCTCCATCTTCATCGTGTCATACCGATCGGCGGGAGCCATGAACTCCATCGGCAAGATGAACACCATGCTGACGTCAGCTGCCGATTCTTGGTTGCCATCTTCTTCATTATTGTTTCTTTTAGGGCGCCAGATTCGAGACCTGTCGTCTCTCTTATCCACCACCTGCCTCTGCCCTTCTTCCTGTTGTTCCCATTGGCGCAGGCATTGGATCCTTCATTTTTGGGATTTGGTCAATCCATCAGGACACCACCTGGGGTTCACCGGTTTGGCCGGCGGTCTGGCATGTTCTTAGTCTGGTTCCCATCCTAGGGGGTTTTCATCTGACACCCTAGCGTCGGCCATCTTCTCTAGCCGATCGTGTGCGCTGACTCTGCCCCTCGATCGGTCATGCTGGTCAGATGTGCCCCCTGGCCGATCATACTATTCACGTCTGTCCTTTGACCGATCATATCGGTCAACTCTGCCCCCCAGCCGATCACGCACTGAAAGGCGCCGATCCTCTTGCTCTCGCCAGTTTCTGCTGATTGGCTCTGATCCTCTATCCCTGGAGCGAGACCTCTTGAACGGGCGATTATTGCGATATGGACCGCTGCACTCCGGGCAATTGTCAACCGATGGCAACCTGAGGTTATTTTCCTAGCAATGGATGAAGAAAGGACATCACCAATGATCTTCGTGTCATCGCATTATTTCTTCGCAATATCTCGAACTTTCCTATTGCTGCTGATATTTGTCGAGTAGAAATTGGGAAGTAATAGGTCTGCGCGGCCTTTCTGATCCTTCACCCTCATCGTCAACCCATCTCTTCCCCTTGACATCTTCCATAGCAGCCTGATTTCTGGGGTCCACAGTGCTACTCCTTTTAGCCAATTCTGACGTCAGCATCTTGGTTTGAAGTGCGTTTCTTCCCGTATCAACCATGTTAGTGGGAAAAGGATGCTGATCAATCTTCATTGGCTTTGTTGGCTTTGTCAGGACCTCGAACTTGAGCCTGCCTTGCTCGATGGCCGATTGTATCTGCTAACGGAAGATCTTGCACTCGTTTGTGTCATGGGACGTGGCATTGTGCCATTTGCAATACTTCATCTTTTTTAGTTGCTCGACCGATGGGATCGTATGGTACGGTGAGAGTTTGATTTGTCCCTCCTGGAAAAGTAGGTCAAAAATTTTGCCGGCCTTTGACGTGTCAAAACCGAACGCCTCCGGTTCCTTTTTCCTAAAAGGACACGATATCAGCTTCTTTCCGTTAACCCACTCTGCTAGGCCGATTTCCACTTCTTCCTCAGATTCAGATCCCTCCAAGTATGCCACCTTCTTCTGAAAATTTCTTCGCTGATCAAAGGGGCGTACTTCTTGACCGGCCAATTGGTGGATGATATGACTCAGGCTCTCGAACTTCTGGGAGGCGTACTTCTCTTTGATGTGTGGCAAGAGGCCTTGGAAGGCAATGTCGGCCAGCTGCGCATCGGTCAAGACCAGGATGTAGCATTTGTTTCTAACTTCCCTGAACCTTTGCACATAATTGGTCACGGGCTCGTCGCTCCTCTGCCTGAGGCTGGTCAAATCTGAGAGCTTCATCTCATGGACTCCCGTGTAGAAGTATTTGTGGAACTGTTTTTCCAGATCGGCCCAGGTGACGATGGAATTGGGTGGTAGCGTAGTGAACCACTGGAAAGTCGAACCGGACAGGGATGATGAGAATAGACGAAACCGCAGGGAATCCTGTGTAGCGGCCTCCCTACATTGGATGGTGAACCTGTTTACGTGTTCCACAATTGAGGTGTCATCCAGCCCTGAAAACTTAGTGAAGTCGGGGACTTTGTACCGATGGGGAAACGGCAGTGGATCGTAGGCAGGCGGGTATGGCGTTTTGTACGAGTAGGTTTGTACCTTCGGCTTCAATCCGAATTGATCTTGGATCACTTCTGCTATCCTTGTCGTCCAGTCTACTTGCTGCTGATGGATTACTGGCTGGGGAATCGGCACATGTTGGTGGATCGGCAGCGGGATGATTGGGTGCTGAATCAAAGCGTACGGCGGATTCTGTGGTAATGTGGCCGGCTGAGTGGTTGACATTTGATGGCGCAGTGAACCGGCCGCTTCATCATACAGTATCATCGGCGCCGCACCTTGGAGTGTTTCAGTAGTGTCTGCCCCCCTGCTGATTTCTGATGTGGCTGGTTGATACTGTGGAACCGTCGGCCGGGTGGCCGACTGGAATGGTTCCTGGATCGGAGAGCCTCCATAGCCGGCTGATTGTTCCGGAATGGCCGCTGTCGACGGTGCCCCCAAGGCACTGAGTTTGATGGTGATGATTCTATAGATGAAACTTGAACATGCTGTGGCGGTGCTTGTATTTGAAAGCATGGTGCACCGTTATATCTTGGATGCATTGTAGGTAGTGAAGTGTTGTGTCCTCCATGCTATGTCAGCATCGGCAGAGGAGCCGATTGCGATGTGCCCGATAAGCTCCTGACTGGGGCTGCAATGGGTGGGGCGTACGCCGGCCCTTGATATCCTTGAGTTACGTCGTTGGCCAGGGAGCTGACGACGGCATTGTACATCGTGTTGGCCATCACCAGAGATTGGTCAATGAAGGCCTGGTAGACAGACTGTTGGATCATATCGGACATCTTGGCTGAATCCTCAGTGATGGTGATCTGGCGGGGAGTTGGAAAAGGAGCTTTCTTGACGGTCTCCCGGCTCCTGGTACGACTGAAAGATTGCAAGAATGTTTTTCTGTATTGTTCCATTTGCTTTGCCAACTCTTCTTTCTGGTCGTCCTTAAGATCTGCTTCCATCACTTCGATGACATTGTCTTCGGAGATTTTGGCAGATTTCGACATGTTGAAGGTTGAAGTCGTCCCACTAGGCGTGCCAAAAGTGTGTTGGCGCTAAAAGTCAGCCGATTGACCCTCAGCGTTGGACACACGACCCGAGAGAATCTGCTTAGCTCCTGTTCGGTAATCGCTCTAGTGCGGTTTGCGTGGCGTGCTAGCCAATCTGATCTGTTGATTGGCAAGGAAGGAAACATGTCAAATTCCAAGGGTTCCGATCGGCTAGGATTCCGATCTCGAAAAGCTTATCAACGAATCGGCCGATTTGCTATATAAAGATAATCAGCTATAATGCAGCCGACGACCACGTAGCGATTGTAAAGAAAACTACTAGAGTGAACTAGACAAAGCTACGAAAGCAACACTTGAAATAGATCTTATTGGCTATATGGTAATGATTAATGAAAAATAACAACAATGGAGCCGATAGTTCAAATTTCAAGCTGGATAACTAGTGATAAAACTAGAACAATAGATGAAACCTATAATTCTAGTAAATATCGATAACTGGTGAATAAATCGAAATGAAACGACAGCGATGCGCTCAAAGTTAAAGCTTAGATATTACTCGCTAAACGGAACTTACAGAATCGGCTGGAGATCTGCCGATGCAATCCTGCCAACCTGTACGAACATGTGAAACAAGAAAAGTATTTGGCGAAGTCGCTAACTTGAAAGTAAAGTACGAGGAAAAAGTAGATTTGTTTGTATTGATTGATATGTTGTTTACAAATCTCTAAAGGCGGCTATTTATAGCCTGTTACAACCAATTTCCTAACCAACTAGGATCTATCTCTAATCTTAAACGAAAACAAATATTTACAATCACAACTCGTACCGGAGTTGGTTATTATAATCCTGTGGGCCAATCTTTCTTTATCTTCTTTCCCTGATCCACTTTAAGCTCATATTGGCCCAATCGCTCCAGCCTTCCAGTCGGCCGATCTCTAACTCTGTCCGCTAAAACACTATAGTGCCAATCGGCCGATCCCCAACTGTAGCACCAATCGGCCGATTCCCAATCGTGACCTTTTAATCTGCCGCATCGGCCAGTCCTTTCCTTCCTTGATGCCGATTCCATGTGTCAAAATCTGGCGTCAACACTACGGCAAGTAAATTTCTTTTTTGCACGTAAGGCTTCGGATGGTGGCGTGAGAGGACACGGGGTTAGACTGGTTCGAGCAGGAATAACCCTACATCCAGTATGAGGAGCTGCTCGTGTTACTCATGCAGGGTCTGTAGCAGGGGTTACAAACAGGCGAGAGAGGGAGCTGGTCCCAAGTGTGTTGGGTGTGCACTGATGCTCGTGAGGAGAGGGTGTGGGTTCTATTGGCTTGAGAAATGTCCCTGTCTCGGGCCCCCTGGTTCTCCTTTTATAGCGCAAGGAGGGCACAGGGGTTACGGATGAGCCAGGCGACTAGAGAAGTAAAAGAGATAAGCTAAGTAAAGTAAAACACAGGGAGAGGATCCGAGTCCCTAGGTCGCCGCCTTCCTCTTTGGCCTTTGTATCCCGTCAGTGTGGCCGTCGGAGGGGGGCAACTGTTGTTGGATCCTGCCGAAGGTAGTACTTGCCTGCACAATTATAAAACCATGGATTATTTAAGTCATAGAGAAATTGATGTAATATTGAGAACATGCTATCATACAATTGTCATTACCTTCCGGTGTTTGCGGAAACTTGTCTCCAAACTTCTCAATTGCATCTTTGAACACCCTCATATCATGCACTGACCTAGCCAACCAGCCACCACAAAGGTAAACCTCATATCGAAATCACATATGACCATGACATTCTGACTTGTATATCCATGTCTTCTCATATGTTGAACTACCTTGTTATTTGGCACTACTACAAGAATATGAGTACCGTCTATAGCTCCAATACAATTGTCAAAGAATGGTGAGAAGCGAGGGCTTTGCAACCTAGGATGCACATTCTTAAACTCTGGGTCCTTTGGCTTAATGATGTCTACTGCTAGCTTGTTCATACTCTCTAGAACTTTATCAATCTTTCTACAAATAGTTTCTAATGACCTTGTGAAATGATCTTCGACTTGTCTCAGAGACTGTGGTGCACCACAAACGTTGTGGGGTGTTGTCAATGCACTCATCAAGGGGGAGATTGAGGACCAGTGGTGGTCACCCTTGGATGATGAGTGATTGACAACATTGAGTTGGTTTGATGTTGCTCTTGGTTTGTGATGTGCAGGTGTGGAGCTCAGAGGCGGTGATCAATGGCGAGGTGAAGGTCCAGTAGAGATGGGTCGTGCCGATGGACCGGGAGCGGTAAAGGACGGACGTGAGGCTTGGACTGAGGGACTAGAGCGCCGGAGGATCAGCCGCGATGCCTGACACTTGGGGACATCGACAAGTGCAAGTGTACATGGAGGAGTGACCGTGTTGACCAAGTCAAGATGGTGGACGTGCAAGTCAAGCAAGGGTGCTAGAAGACTTGGCGGCCGGGCGGTCGAGGATGGTGGTGACACGTGTCGAGGAGCAGGTTTGCCGGTTTGGGCCTCGAAACCGGGGGTGAGCCCGGTGTGGCCGGAGTTTCGAGAAGGAGGGCACGTGGCATCATTGCGAAGCTTGCATCGAGGCGAAGCAAAGTTGTGAAGGTGGCGTGTCCGTCCGATGAGTTTAGAAAAACTTGGACCAAAATGCCCCTATGTGGGTAGTTATCCTAGTAGTAGTAGTAGTAGGGGTAGTTTAGTAACTAGTTTGGAACTATAAATAGAGATGGGGGGCTGGTTGTTTCAGCACCTCTCCAAGCACTTCATCTATCTAGGGTTTTAGTAGTTCATTAGTGTAGTCTCTCTCTCTCTCTAGTTTATCTCTCTAGAGGTCCTCGAATGTTTTGAGCACCGAGTCATTGTATTGAACCGAGTTTTAGTTGTGGGAATGGAGGCCCTAACCTCCTCGTGTCCTCCTTGTGTTCGGGGATGACGATTTGTGCAACTCTCGCTTGAGTTCTTCACATTCTTAGTTTCTACCATTTTTCCCTGCTCACATTTTTGTTCGATTCATGATTTCTGAGGAGTCTTGGATCAAACCGATCATCGGAAAATGAACTAGGATGTGAGTGAAGCCTTTTCACCAAAGGAATTCATCTAACTCCTCACGAATTCATAGGTCGGGATGATTCAAGCTGTAGGGTTGAAAAACCAGCATTCCTCAAAAGATATTTAATTCCGTTTGATTGGCTGATCTTTTTGAGGAGATCTCTTGGGAACATGTTTCTTATGTTGTTCAGAAACTATGGTTAAAATTTCGTGATTTTTGAAGGTTGTTTGATCAAGTTTTGGATTTTTCTTCTCTCCTCATGAAGGCTGATTTCTGTGCTGTCAGAAGTTCCAACACGTGTCAGAAGTTCCAACACGTGTTGGAAGTTCCGACACTGTGTCAGAAGTTCCAAGGGGAAAATTGTTGAAACGACAAAGAGCTCCTGTCGGGAGATCCCCGGTACTTCTGATAGGTATCGGAACTTCCGATAGGGGGTCGGAACTTCCGACAGGAGCATTTTGATTCTTGTTTTGACTCAGATCTTTGGAGTTTGCTTTCCAGATCTTTGAGTTTTTCTTCTAGTTATTTTTTGAGAGTCCCGTTGTGTTATCGGTCATCACCATAGACACCCAACCATTCAGTTGGCTCGTGGACCTCTCGGCTTCTGCTCATTACGGTTTTAGGGTTTTAATTTCGGACAGAATCCTAAGATTTCAAAAGAAATATTTTAGGCTCCCATTCACCCTCCCTCTGGTCGCCTTTTTGGTCCTTCAGGTCTTCGCCCGACCTGCTCAATAGCAGTTAGGGACCATCTCGACCTTCTTGTTCGACCCCGACCTCAAGTCAATCCCATAGAATCCCCATCGAGGTGAGGCCAGCGGGCCACCTGAGTTGGTCTCCGAAATGACTTGGGCATCTACCGGGATGCAGGTTGAGGAGCAGTGAATGTCCCATGCAGGCTATGCCGATTCCGTTACGAAAGACGAACCCAGATTCTGCTCGAACATGCCCATTACCGAGCTCACCGAGTGCGTCACTCAAACCATCGAGGCAAGCATCGTTAGCTCAGCCCCTCTGGTCACGGAGACTAAGGACGGGGTGATGCATGAAACCCAACTGATGTTGACCGAGTTCGACTGGGCTCGGGGGCTCAGGCTGATAGATCCCGAGCCAAGGACACGACCGATGACACAAGTCATGATCGGAACATGGGCAAAGCATCCCGACTAACATCACACCCTCCTGACCAATGGGGACACTTAGGTTCATGACCCCTGAAAAGAACAATTAAGTGTTCAGCCTCTGCCCGACTCTCCGGTTGTCCACATGCTCAGGGGCTACACCCACCAGGTGCGCTCGCGCGCACCCAGCAGAAACCGTACCAATAGTCGATCTCCTCTCTAGAAGGAAAGCGCCAACATCCCATTCAACTCGCCTCTGATCGAAGAAACACCCAAGTGTTCAGCCTCTGACCAACTCCTTAATCGGCTGCAGGCTTGGGGGCTAGACCCCCCGGGTCCGCTCGCGTGAAACTAGCAAAATACAGACTATGGGCGAGTCCTTAGGAACAAGACACCCCACACAACTCGGTGCATCCCTATGACCCACACCAGTCATCTCCTTGGGAGCTGGGCATCAGTACACATCTAATGCGCCACCTGCAGCCTCTTCCAGACGTCCCATCAAGGACTAGGCGCTAGTACCTGCTCGGGGGCTAGAACGCCTGAACCTACTTGAGTGGCCTACGCAACGCGGCGAACAAAGGGTAAAAATTGCCAAGTCCCAACAACAACAATCCTCCCCAAGGACGTGACGGGCACAAAGATCACACATCAAAGACAAGTGTTTCATTAGAGATGGAAGCATGAGCCAAAGGCTTTATAATAGCATGCAAAGCGTGCAAACTTAGAACCCAAACGTTCTACAATATCATGCAAAGCATGTAAGCACAACCTAGGGACTACCCAACAACTCGGGACCAAAATAAACAAAAAGAGCACAAGAGGGCTACGCTCGAAACCTCGCTCGCTGACCCGTCCTCACTAGATCTTCTTCGATCTCCTCCCTCCGAACAAGACGCACCGAGGGAAGAAGAAGATAAAAGAACTTAGGGAGCGCAAGGTGCTACCCCAGAGCTCCCCAGAGTCTTCTCCTTCGATCGGGACAACGTGGATAATAGGGAAGGAGAGGCAAGGATGGAGTACAAGTATCGTGCCCCGGTACCATGGGCAAACTGGCTTTCACTTACTCCCAGTCGGCTAGCATCAATGCCTTCATCTCGTGCCTCCTCAGCATGCACCTTCGCCGCCGTGCTTCCAGGTGCGGCAGGTTGGAAGGATGAGATGGGGGTAGAATGACCTCAGGCGATTGACGGCCTAGGGTACGAGTATGGCATGGAGGATGAGGAAGCCCTATCTTCCCAACCTCCTGAGGTGGCTCCCTCGTCCTTTCATCCAGCACCTCATTTCATGCCGGATCCATGTTACCAAAGTTCTTCTCACAACATAGCATCCGGGCATGCCTTGAGAAGCTACATGGGGGATGAGGAATGCCTATTGCGAGAGTTCTTTTGGCATCGTGAGGAATGGCCAAAGCCGCCTAAGGCAAAGAGCAAGAGTCTAAAACCTAATGGATCTACGGCTTGAGCCATGGGATCTACAATCCGAGATATGGGAACTCTAGATGCGGAAACCCCCCTATTTAAAGCTGGGCAGATGGCCACGATCCAAAAGCGGTTACCATCCGTGCCCATGGACGCACCCTAAAAGAGCTTGACATCGAGGCGATGGTTCAGTACCCGCGCATTAAAGGTGTCAGGCTTGGATATGACAATTCATCTACTGCACGTCAAAAACCAAGGGGAAAGTACCAGGTCACGAGGCATCGGTATGACTCCCACGTGGGGTCCATCCTTATCGTCTTGGATATGGGGCTAGCCCCCTCAATAAGGCCTGACCGCCTCTCACACAAGACAAAAATGAATGACACCCCTGTGTGTTTGCTTCCCCGTGACGGAACATTCTGACCGATAGCCCCTTCATGGCCTCAACAAAGCCCCAAAGGGGCTCGGGGGCTCTTGACAGGTCTGTAGACCCGGGGTCCCCAACGGGACTGCCTTCCCCCAATGTCACGCCCTGTGCACGTCTGCATAGTGGCACCGTAAACCTACCCGCTATGACGTGATGGCCTGACAAGGAGAATAGGGACCAAGGACGGAGGCCATACCGTATCTGCTAGCATGGGATTCGACAAGACTAGGCAGCACTCATACACTCACTCTCTCCTGACCAATATGGCTATTCTAGACCCCCCTCCCTACTCTTTATTGGTTACGCACTCTCTAGCTCACACACATACGTTACTCCGCATGCACACATGCACCCTTATGCTTCACCACACTCCTAATACTTAGCGCACGCTTGGGTTCCTGCCTCTCTCCTCCACCGTGATGAGGACAAGACCAGGACTAAGGCACCCCCTCTTCTTCCTCCTCTCGCTTGTACCCCCACTGCAAATTTTGAGAACCTGGGCTTAGGAATAAAGTCAACGACCGACCTCTAACTGAACGTAGGGCACGTTGTCCAAACCAGTATAGATCCTATGTCATTGCATGCTAGGACATACCTGATTAACGCGCGGCAAAACTACAAATAATTACTTGTCAGTCAGATTTCACGCCGACAATTGGATTAACACAGAAATTACTAAAAATCAAACATGGTGACATGGCAGATATAAAGAATAAATTATAATTAGAGTTATGTCAGTGATTTGGTGCTGAAAACCTCTCATAATAGTTTTCATCACAAATCTATACTACCAAGAATTTAGAAAGATTTTATGAACAACATAGCTATGCCTTCCAAATAGAAGGAGATTAAACAACATGCATTTCATTTAGTATCGGAAACATATGGTGCACCTCAACAAGTAATTTTTCCTAGGTAAACAGTTCATAAGAAACCTAACAGAATTTATTTATCATTTTCTTACAATTTTCTATGGATTTCACAAGCTTCAACCGTTTTAAACAAAATTAAACTTGAAAAACAAAGAAAAATGCTTTTGCAGGAAAGCCCTCCGAAAAAACCTTTTCTAGCAAATCCGCCCTTCCTTTTACGAACTAGCCCTTGAATCTTTCACTTAGGCCACTTAACAAACTCTCACCTCACACTTAAACCTAAACATTTCTACATAACCCCCTGAACTTCCTATTCCTTTGCAACTCGACCCCCTACCCTTCTTCTACCTTGGGCTCGCCTGCATGCACGCACGGTGGCAGCGGCGATGGCGCGGCCATGCCGGTGCAAGATTGCGGCGCCCCACCCAGGAGACTACCCCACGAGCTTCCCCTAGTGCAGGCGCATCACCTCCCCTACTCAACTTCGCAAAACCCAAACCCTAGCTATCCTGGCGGCGAGCAGTGGCACACGCCTGGCAGCATGCATGAGAACGCGCATGGAAACATGGTTGAGACAGCAGTTTGGCGAGAGCTTGAGGTCCAAGGGCTCACCTAGGTTTCATTTTTGGAGTTGGTGGGGCAAAGGGAGTTCGAAAACGTGGGATTTGACAGTGGGGTGGAGTCTTGTGGCTGGCGGTAATGGCTTGCGTGGGGACTTCAATCTCCAGTGCTAGGGTGCATGGCGGCGGGTGAGAAGAGGTGGCCGAGGTAGATGGGGAGGTTGTCCAGCTTGGGGTGGTGGTGATTTGATTTTGGCGAGGTCGGGGTGGGGAATTTGGCTAGTGAAGGCGCCTTTCTCCGCTCGGCTCTGTTCGGTCTCGAGGAGAAGAAAAAGGAAGAAAAAGAAAGTGGAGAGGAGGCCGGTTTGCTTGGAGAGGATAAGGCTGGCGAGCGACAGTCGTTGGTCATGCTCTAGCTCTAGCAAACAGTGGTGGTGCAAGAGTGAGCAATGACGGCACAAGAGTGAGTAGTGGTGCTAGGATGGCGCTGACACCGCAGAAGTGAGGAGCGCGGCCGGGGAAGCGTTGGCGCGGACGTCAGCGGCATGGCGTGCACGGGGGTTTGACCACGTGCAGGGGAGGGGGACGGCCAAGCCGGGCGGTGGGGTAGGTGGCGTGGTGTGATGCAAGCGGCATGCGCTCTGCCCTGCTGTCTCTAACGGTAGGGAACAAAGGGATGGGGGCATGGAGGAGGCAAAGATGACGAGTGGGCCCGCCCTATTTTTCTGAAAATAAATTTCCCCCTTCAAAAGAGCAAGGTGCAAGTAGTCAAAAATTCCCCAAAAATACCCATTGGAAAGATAAAATCACAAAGAACACAAAGAAGCTTGAACCAACTCCAAAGATAGAAAGGATCACCCAAAATTTGAAAAGTAAAATAGTTGAAATTGAAACTTCACTGAATTTTTAACACTAGCAAACATCACACAAAAAATATGGAAAAATTCTATAAATTCATCATTTTGCATCTAGTATTTAAATAATATAATTGAAGGCATAGTTACATAGCAAAATTTTGAGTTACTTCATAATGTTGCATTTGAACAATAAACAACAATAAAACGGATTTAAGCGATTGCAATGCCATGATCCTCATGTTTATGGAGATGATTCTAATTACAATTTAAACACCCAGGGTGTTACACCCCACTCCCTCTCCCCCGGCCGAGGCGGACGGCGGGCGCAAGCCGGGCGGGAGGCCGGCCCGGGCCGGGGCGACGCGGGAGCCCTCTGGCAAGTGGGACCCACTGTTAGGATGGATGAAAAAAGGGACAGAAGCCTTACTTGATTTGATATTAGGTAGAGATTTGGACGTATCGTTGAACGGTCGGTCGGCACTACCTAATACATGTCTCGAACCGTCCATCGGTATACATGGATCAGGCCCAATTCGCTCATCGCGCGCTCTTGGCCCACACTCGCGCGCAAAAATTTCGTAAGAGGCCCACCAATCAGCCTTGCCTAACCCTAGCTTATCTGTTTTCATTCCCCGCCGATCACCGCCACCCCGAGCGCGCCCTTCTTCTCTACCAAATCACCACTGCCCCTCTGAAAATCCAATCTCCTCCGCGCACCTTCCCAATCTCCTCCGCACGCCTCTGCACGCGGGCTGTCAAAACCTCACACTGGCACACCGAATCTCCTTGAAATCCTCAAGCCTATCCTCTTCCAAATCTTGAGCCGCCTCCACTAGCTTGACCATGCGTCCCTCCTCTGCCAAATCTTGAGTCGCCTCCACCTGCCTGCCCATCCACCGAGCAGGATGCAGACACCATGCTCCAGCATTCACGCCCCCAAGGAGCACGCCACCCCAACCTACAGGAAGCTGCCACCCCTGCTCCAGTGGCATCCACGGAGGATGCCGCAACCACTGCTCCGCCAGCAGCCATGCCCCGAGGAGGAAGACGTTGCGACCCCCGCATCAACGCGCCCGTATTCAACCCCTAGAAGGATGCCCCCGAGCAGGGCGCCGCTGATTCGCCCTCTACGACGCGCCCTTGACCAGGACTCGCGAGTGGCCGGGGCCGAGGTGGCGCGGCTATGGCCGGGCTGAGGTGGCGTGGGAGGCCTCTGGCAGGTGGGACCCACTTGTCAGGATAGACGGAAAAAGAGGCAAAAGCCTTGCTTGCTTTAATATTAGGTAGAGATATTACGAGGTTCAGTACGGCATACTGTATTTAGAAGTAACTCTTTTATTCCTCTTTAAATATACGACATGTAAAATTCTTCGCATTTTTTCTAAATCTCAGGGGGTGTTTTTAGATAAAGGATGGAAATCCGGTCTCTATATCCACGAGTGGATATATAGGACCAAAAGTTACAAGAGCACTTAAGACTTTAAATCGTTACATGAGTACTTATACTCAAAATCTAAAACTGAGAACACAAGAGACAACGGTTCAAAAAAAAAGAACACAAGAGACAGAAAAAAGCTAGAAAGACTAACCTTAACTTCTTCTGCATCATTCACTCAATTCCTCACGAGCTTCTTGCACGGAGATAGGGGCACCTCCACCACGGCCAAACTTGAAGTGATGGATCCCATAGCAGCGCCTCCAACGAGGATGTGGCGTTCAGTCACCACCCTCGCTCATCTGGCTAGCCGGAATAGGAATAGGTTTTCACCTGGGAAATCCAAGAGAGGTGGGAGTCGCTTTGGCAATGCCTCCATGGAGGTAAACGTCGTCCGCAGACATCGCCATTGCCACAGGTTTAAGAACCAAGCACAGCTCTCACCGACGACTTTCGCACCCCAATCTTCATGCGGCAGTAAGGCAGCATGTAGCCCCAAACCAGCAGCTGCCACGTGACCATGCCGAATGCTGAGCTCGCCGACAAAGCACCGCGGGACTTGCCTCCTCCAAATTCAGCCGAAGGAGCCGGATCCGGCTAGCCGCCCGCCGCACCCACCCGAAAGACGGTGACAAGATCGATGCCTGAGCACAGCTGTTTGGAGCTCCAGAGCTAATTTTTAGCCAACTAAAGTATAGCTGGGGTCTCCAAATAGGCCTCGATTGATTTGCTCCATTTGCTTCACCGGACAACGACCGAGGCAGTGCACAATTGATTTAGTATTCCCCGTGTTTCTAAATGATATACAGCGTGGTTCGTCCTAAACCTCAAAGACGGATGGAGGAACCGATGTGCAAGTTTGACAACAATCGAGGCAGTGCACTTGCTGGTCAATCGCTTCAAAACTGAGCCATGATGTGCTCTCCCATAATTCAAAATTCAAACCGCATTAATCTAATAACCACTTCAGATGGGTAATGCATTCGCATATTGTTAGGGCCTAGCCTAGGATCTCTAGAGCACATCTAGTCGGGTTCAAGAGAGACATGAGGGACTAGGTGTTCCTGGTGAGTGCCGACTGTGAGAGGGAGAGTAAAGGGGTACCTTCACCCCTAGAGGTGGGAGCAGCAGAGCTGCTGGCCATCGCGGGTTCTGTTGGTGTAGTCTGCGCAAGGCAGCGACGCGCAGTGTAGTCCGGTCGCCGGTGAGGTGGCGGTGGTGCTTCCCGCCGCTACTGCGCAACCTAGATCGGTAGGTGTGTCAGTGGGGGCGGCTGGCTGCGGCGAACCTCGTGAGCCAAGCCGGGTCCCCCACCCTGTTTATATAGCGCAGCGCGACAGGGGCCCACCACCCATTGATAGGGTGAGCGCCCCCGATCAGGGCGCAGATCAAGGTCCTGATTGGCCTTTGGGCCAATCGGGAAAGAGATCAATCTAACATTCTCCCCCTTGATCTCATCATTTACTTTTAGCTTTACACTTTTCACTTTTATTCGTTTCATCGTAGATTAATATGTAGAGCATGTTTCATCGTCACAGCTTGATTGCCGATAGAATCAACAGCTACAACACACCTCTCTATTTTGAAACAATTCTGTTTCTTTTGGGCCTTATCCAATCCAGGAATCATAGGCTTTCCCTTAAACCCATGCCGGCTAAGTGTTCCCTGAACACATTGGGAGGTAAGCCTTTCGTGAGCGGATCCGCAAGCATATCTTTTGTTCTTATATGCTCGAGACTTATAGTGTGATCCTGGATTCTATCTTTCACAACGTAAAACTTTATCTCAATGGCTTTGGAAGCATTGCTTGATTTGTTGTTGTGAGCGTAGAATACTGCTGGTTCATTGTCGCAGTACATCTTTAGTGGTCTGTGAATACAGTCAACCACTCTCAATCCGGGTATAAATTTCTTTAGCCACATTGCCTGCCCCGTGGCCTCATGACATGCTATGAATTCTGCGTGCATCGTTGATGACGCAATTACTTTCTGTTTTGAGCTTCTCCATGAGATAGCTCCTCCTACGAGAGTGAATACGTATCCAGACGTGGATTTTCTATCATCTTTGTCTCCCGCAAAGTCTGCATCTGAATACCCTTTTATCTCTAGGGAATCAGATCTCTTATATGTAAGCATGAGTTCTTTTGTGCCTTGCGCGTAGCGCAACGCCTTCTTTACCATCTTCCAGTGTTCTATACCTGGATTACTTTGATATCTACCGAGAACCCCGGTGACAAAAGCTAAGTCAGGGCGAGTGCACACTTGGGAATACTGTAAGCTTCCGACAGCTGAAGCATATGGAACCGCTTTCATTTGATCGATCTCGTACTGGTTCCTGGGACATTGAAAATTCCCAAAACTGTCGCCCTTGACTATAGGAGCAGGTGTGGCCTTACTCGCATGCACATTGTACTTCTTTAGAACCTTTTCTAAATATGCCTTTTGCGATAACCCTATGACCCCATTTAATCTATCTCGGTGAATTTCTATGCCCAAAACATATGTTGCTTCACCAAGATCCTTCATATCGAAGTTTGAGGACAAGAACTTCTTTGTCTCTTGCAGTAGACTGATATCACTGCTTGCAAGTAAAATATCATCCACATACAGGATTAGGAAAATGTATTTCCCATTTTTGAACTTTGCATAGACACAATTGTCCTCTATATTCTCTTGAAACCCAAATTTCTTTATTATATCATTAAACTTTAGATACCACTGTCTAGAGGCTTGCTTTAATCCGTAAATGGATTTTCTTTAGACGACATCCCATATTCTCTTTGTCTTCCATGACAAAACCCTTTGGTTGTTTCATGTAGACATTTTCTTCCAAATCCCCATTTAGAAATGCCGTCTTTACATCCATCTGATGTAACTCTAAATCAAAATGTGCAACTAGTGCCATTATGATTCTGAAGGAGTCTTTACATGAGACAGGAGAAAAGGTCTCATTATAATCTATTCCTTCTCTTTGTGTAAAACCTTTTGCCACAAGTCTCGCCTTATACCTTTCTATGTTCCCTTTGGAGTCACGTTTAGTCTTGTAGACCCATTTACAGCCTACTGTTTTGGCTCCTTTAGGAATCTCCTCAAGTTTCCAAACATTGTTGGAACTCATCGATTTCATCTCATCTTCCATGGCCTCTAGCCACTTCGATGAGTGAACACTTTTCATGGCTTCTTCATATGAAGTGGGATCACCTTCTATATGAACTTCTTCTATATTATAAACTTTATAACAATCAGGGATAGCTGATTTTCTGACCCTTTGAGATCTTCTAGGCCCCTCACTTTCAGGCACATTCTGTGCCTCTGCTTGTGGCACACTGTTCAGAGATGGCTGCTGCAACTCTTCCTCGTGTGCAATGATGGGTTCAGTTGGCTCCTGAAGGACAGGTTCCAAAACTTCACTCATCGTTTCCACGGGTGGAATCATAGCAGGTGCCTGCACCGCAATATCAGGGACTGTAGCAGGTGCTTGCACCACGACCTCAGGAACTATTGGTGCGGGAATAATAGGTAGTGAGAAGTATGGTTCTTGAATCATCGGATTAGGTGCACACACCCGCTTCTCCTCAAGATCAATTTCTCGAGCTACCATGCTCCCCCTCACCATCTCATCCTCTAAGAAAATCACCTGTCTCGTTTCTACAAACTTTGTGAATCTGTCTGGACAGTAGAAACGAAAACCCTTTGATTTTTCCGGATAGCCAATGAAGTGGCAACTTACTGTTTTGGGATCTAGTTTCCCGATGTTTGGGTTAAACACTTTGGCCTCAGCTGGGCTCCCCCACACACGTAGGTGGTTTAGTGAGGGTACTCTTCCTGTCCATAGTTCGTATGGTGTTTTGGGCACCGACTTACTTGGTACTCTATTTAGAATGTGAATGGCGGTCTTCAACGCCTCCATCCACAGTCCCAATGGTAAGGTGGAATAGCTCATCATGCTGCGCACCATATCCATCAATGTACGGTTACGCCTTTCAGCTACTCCATTTTGCTGAGGCTCGCCCGGCATCGAATACTGGGCTACTATGCCATTTTCCTGCAAAAACCTTGCAAAAGGTCCAGGAACTTGGCCAAATGGGGTATGTCGACCATAGTACTCCCCCCCACGGTCGGATCTTACTATTTTGATTCTTTTGTTATGCTGATTTTCAACTTCAGCTTAAAATATCTTAAATTTATCCAACGCTTCTGATCTTTCTTTGATTGGATAAATGTAACCATAACGGGAGTAATCATCTGTAAATGTTATGAACAAGTCATAACCATCCACGCTTTTCACAGGAAAAGGTCCACAAATATCAGTGTGGATTATCTCTAAAACTCCTGTGCTACGCTTAGCGCCTTTTTTAATTTGCTTTACAAATTTTCCTTTAATGCAATCAACGCATTGTTCTAAGTCTGAGAACTCTAATTGAGGAAGAATTTCATTCTTAACTAGTCTTTCTATTCTCCCCCTCGAAATATGGCCTAAACGACAGTGCCATAATTTCGACGATATTTCATGAGTTCTCTTTCTTTTCTTTGTTTCTTTCTCTGACGAGGATACATTCATATTCACATCACACACAGAATTAACTTTTTCACGCAATGATAATAAATACAACTCATTGTGAAGGATGGCAACACCAACACATGCATTATCGAACCAAATGGCACACTTTCCATTACCAAAATGGCATTCATAACCATCATGGTCCAAACGTGAAATACTTATTAAGTTTCTGTGTAATGAGGGAACATAAAGCACATCTTTAAGTACAAGCATGAAACCATCAACTAGCTCTAAAGAGACATCGCCAACAGCTTCAACTTTTGCTTGGACTCCATTTGCGACTTCAACGCATCTTTCGCTTCTTTGCGTAGTCCTCGTCGAATGGAATCCCTGTAAAGAATTTGCAACATGAACAGTTGCACCTGAGTCAATCCACCAAGTAGATTTCGAATACTGTGTATACAAGGATTCATTTACAAAAGAAATAATATTCTCACCTCTTTTTGCCATTATTGACTTTAACCAGTCGGGGCAGTTTTTCTTGAAGTGCCCCTTTTTCTTGCAATGTAGACATTGGTCTTTGTCTACTGGGAGAGGCTTTTGGTGATTCTGCTGCATAGGAGATTTTCCACGTGCCTTGAAAGAGGGGTTAGCAATCTTTTTCCTGTTATCCTTCACATAGTGCAATGAGCCACCATGTGAGGATCTAAGTCTGTCCTCTTCCTGTACGCACATGGCGATCATTTTCTCCATGTCCCACTGTTCTGGCTGCATGTTGTAATTGACAACAAAAGTGTCAAACTCTTTAGGCAGAGAAGCAAAAACCAAATGCATAATGTGCCCAGGCTTGAGCTCAAGATCCATAGGCTTCAGCTGTGCTGCCAAGTTATACATCCTCATGATGTGATCTCTTATGCCAGTCCCTCCGCCATTGTACCTCTCTGTGGCCAGCTGCTTGAACAGCTGGGTAGCATATATCTTTGAGGAACCAGTGAACTGATTCCTTATCTTGTCGAGGTACTCTGAAACGGAGTCACACTCTGCGATCGAGCCCAAAATGGCAGGCTCAATCGTATTCTTTACCAAAGCCATACATTTCTTGTTGGCAGTGGTCCACTGTTTGTTTTCAAGGGTGTATGCCAACTCCAGTGGAGCATAGTCCCTTTCCTTTTGCTGCCATGCAGCATCATCATCACCATCAGCCCTCACTGGCTTCTGTGGAGCTTGTGGCTGCGGTGTGGTCAGCACCCAGTCAACTTCTCCACAAACGAAGGAGAACTCAATCTTCTTCCTTCATTCTGTGTAGTTGTTGCCTTTGAGAATGGGTATCTCTTTGAGACACGCCATTAAGTTGAATGATCCTGAAATTCACAATCCATAAGTGAGATCATAACGACAATTGCATGATTCATTTCCAACGTTGGTCAAAAAATAAAATATACAACTGTTGATGCAATTTAAAACTATATCACCGTTGGGCAGAAATAGAATTAAAAACATCAAAAGAACTTTTTAAATCATGATAGAGTTATTAACAACGTTGGTCAGAAAATAACAGCACCATGATCTAATTAACTTTATCATGCTCTCACAAAATTTAATTGTCTCGTTGGTTCAAATTAAATTTAAATGGAGCAATAAATATGACTTTTGCAGTGGAAACTGTGAAATAAATCTATTTTCAGAAGCAAAACACTGTACAAACTTTATTAATCTCTAATACTAATTATCCCGTTGGTTCAAATTAGATTAGAGACTAAAACTATGCAAAAAACATCAATTAAATGCTTCTGGAAATAGAAAAAACAAAAAACAGAAGTTACTGTGCAAAACGCGAAAAACGGCCCGCGCGCGAAAACGGCCCACAGTCCGTTCCCGCGCTCGGCCCGCTCGCGCGACGCCTGCGGCCTGCCAACGCGGCCCGCGAAGGCGGCCCGCTAAAGCGGCTCGGCGCCGGCCTCTCGCGCGGCGCGCGTCTGCAGGCCACAACCTGGGCCTGGGCCGCCAAAGCGGCCTAGCTCTTTCTCCCGCCTGGGCCAAATCTGGCCCGGATAATCTCAACCGTTCGTCTAAAATCAACGGCCGAGCGTCATTTTCGGCGGATCAAAACCGGCCGTCGGCCGGCGCCCCTAACCCTAACGCCATTTGCTCCTGTCTCCCCGTGCGCTCTCGCCACGGCGGCGGCGGCGGGGCTGTCTCTCCCGCGCCCGGCGATGGCTGGCGGCGGCGGTGGAGGGATGGCCCCGCCGGCGCACGGCCGCGGCAGCCCCCTCCTCCCCCTCTCTTCTAGCCTCCCCCCTACCTCCCTCCAAAAACCCGAAGGGTCGAGATCCAGATGGAGAAGAAGGGCCGGCGCCACCGCGGGTCCCCTCGCCGGCGCGCGCGTCCACCCCGAGGGTTGGGCGCGCCGCCATCGAGCGGTCCTGTGGTGGTGCTTTTGCGCCCCCCGGGCCCCGAGCGGATGCTCCAGCGGCTCGGGTGAGCCTTTTCTCCGGCGAGCCCGAGGCTCGGCCGGCCTTTGCCGCTCGCCGTCGGTGGACGTGCGGCGGTGAAGGCGACAGCAGGTAAGTGTTCCCGCGTCCCTCTCTTCTTTAGATCTAGGGTTAGGGTTAGGGTTTCTTTTTTTTTGTCTTTTTCGATCGTCGTTCTTTTCTCGATCTACTGCTTTTCCCGATCTAGAATAGCTTCTAGGAGGTGTCTGATACCATTGTTAGGGCCTAGCCTAGGATCTCTAGAGCACATCTAGTCGGGTTCGAGAGAGACATGAGGGACTAGGTGTTCCTGGTGAGTGCCGAGTGTGAGAGGGAGAGTAAAGGGGTACCTTCACCCCTAGAGGTGGGAGCAGCAGAGCTGCTGGCCATCGCGGGTTCTGTTGGTGTAGTCTGCGCAAGGCAGCGACGCGCAGTGTAGTCCGGTCGCCGGTGAGGTGGCGGTGGTGCTTCCCGCCGCTACTGCGCAACCTAGATCGGTAGGTGTGTCGGTGGGGGCGGCTGGCTGCGGCGAACCTCGTGAGCCGAGCCGGGTCCCCCACCCTGTTTATATAGCGCAGCACGACAGGGGCCCACCACCCATTGATAGGGTGAGCGCCCCCGATCAGGGCGCAGATCAAGGTCCTGATTGGCCTTTGGGCCAATCGGGAAAGAGATCAATCTAACACATATTACATATAAAGATGCATAATAGCCTCCAGAAAATCTCCATAGAGAATGAACGTGGAAGACCACCACTATGGGCTGTGGCCTGTAGAGGTGTTCAAAGTCGATCACACCAAACATAAGCCATTGGCAATAATATACTACTTGAAATAATTGTAAGGCTATAGTTTGTCACTTCCTCGATTCAGCAGCAGACCACTTCCTCGATTCAGCGGCAGATCACTTCCTCGACTGTCACCACCAACCCATGCTCAAGCACGGCATTTGGCTGCCTTCGATTCTGCTTGCTCCACTTCCAATTGACCCTTCTTTTGCGCCACCCTGCACTGCTTTGCCTTCTGCATCATTTCACTTAGTTCCCAACTGCACAAAAAGAAGAAATAGTCACAAGGCAAATCCCGCAACGCAACTAGTTCCTGATCACATGAAAAAGAAAAAGGTAGACAACAAGCACTAGTTCATTAATTCACAGCAATAACAATATATAACGGGATGTATCTTTCTGAGATAGCTGCCTGCTGGGTTCTTGTGGGTTAATCAGACAGAGATCCGATTCAGCTGCCGTTTATTAACTCGGTGGACATGATTATGTGGTTGGATTATTCACCGCAGAAGAAAATAGTTAAGCATAATTTATCACATAGATTTAGACAATATAATTCTAACTTAGCACATGGGGGGTATAAGTATACCAGGTACACTCGAACTGCTTAATGATGATATGAGAGTGCTTCGACAATCTAAGAGCAGCATCCAGCTGATAAAACAATAAATTTTCAAAGTAGTCTAGCATGAGTCTAATAAATATTTTTCACTTTGGACATACAAGTATAAATGTTACTGCCGGGTTATCCAAATCATACAATGCTGTCTTAAATCAGAGTCTTTTATGATTCACCTATATAGATGATATAAAAAGCTAGGCAAATTTTGCCACAGGATACTACGGCTTAGAGATTGTTTGCTCAAAGACATAAAAAAAGTTGATTTTTGCTGCTGCAGACTCCCAAATGTGTGAATATTTTCTGGGGGCACAATCTAGTGTCTTTTGGCAAAGATCATTGTTTTTTGAACATTTGCCAAAAGACACTAAATTATGTCCTCAGCAAGTTTACACACATTGAGAGTGCACAGCAGTAAAAATCAACGTCGTCAATGTGTTGAGCAAAAACCTAATCACGAAGTTCCCATGGCAAAATTTCCCAAAAACTAAGATTGTATCAACAACGTACTTGTGTATGAAAGAATATGACGACCACTCTATATACCACCCAATGGAATTTCTACACATTGAGGGTGGCACATAGAATAGATGTTCCACTTTCCTAACCCTAAAAGTGGCCGTACAAGTTCTAGGGCGCTAAGTGTTAGAAATTCAATTCATTTCCCTCAGCCTTCGGTCAGCTGGCCCAGTTGACAACTTCATAAAATCAAGCTTCTTTATGTGTTGCTATATTTACCTTGTGTTTCTTATGTCATCACAAGTTTGCACCTGAAGGTTATAAAATCCTTGATGACAAAATGCACGGGCTAAAATAAGCAAGAAAGGTTTCTTTCCAGCATAAAGAGTATGAAGGATTAAAGTAGGGCCTAAAACATTGATTAGTTAATATCATGTGTTGCCAAATCACAACGATTAGCCACTAGACGATAGTCGGACTGTCTGAATTTACTCCAGATAAGATTGATGGGATAAAAATTACTTGAGGGGCAACATTCAATCCTAGAGGACATACATACAATGTACAATACCAATATGCTAATCGCCTACACTACATCCCCATCGTGTCCTCTTCATGCTTCAAAATGTACAAAAAAATGCACTAGAGGCTGCTAAACACGATAAATTTAGTAAAAATAGTTTAAAATTAAACTGGAAGTGTACAAACGATACGCCACAATAAGGCATAAACAAATGGCACAATGCAAGTAAAGAAGATGTAAAGTTACCTTTTGATGGCATCCATGCCCAGGTAATCGGAGAGTCCGCTAGGGATGAAGGAGTGTCCATCAAAGACGATCCTGCGAGCCCTAGGCCTGTCAGTGGTGCACCCTTCTTCCTCTTCATTGATATAGATGGCAGATGACTTGAGCATCTTGTTCCCCATGTCGACTTCAATTATCCAGTAAGTGGTGTGGTCCTCCTTCAACAGGAAGCAGAATTCATCTGGATTTACCAAGCTAACCAGAGGATACATAGGCTTCACCTGTGGAAGGCTCTGGCCATTGTAAAGACCCCAGAACTCGGCTGCCTCCATGGTGTGACCTCTGTACCATCGCCCACTTGGGAAGACGTGAGGAAATTTCCATGGAAATGTCCATGATCTTATTGTGAAAGGAGATCGCGCTCGGTTGGCTTTACCGGTGGTAACACAGACGAGTTTGAGCGTGAAATCAGCAGTGACGCAGACACACCGAGCTTTGTCAGGGCAGTCTCCATCGGGATGTGAGCGGTCAGATTGCAAAGCTTCGTGAGGCAGCGGGATGTAATGGAGCAGCTCATCTGTGGTGTTCTTGTCACTGGCCCGGAGGACGTCAACAACAAGTATGCCCTGGTAGTTGTCAACCCAGCACAAGTAGCGTCCATGGAGGGGGATGATGGCGTCAGTGATCCAACGGCGAACCCTGGGGCCCGGGGGTAACCGCACCTTCTTAATCATCCAGTCTGCTTCTTCTTCTTCAGTGTTCTTGTGCGAGGCAGAAGCAGGAAGTGCAGGGTGGTGCAGCAGGCAGAGCTCGCCCTCTAGGCCGAAGTTGGTGAAATCCACGACCGTGAACCCGCCTTTGCTGCCGTGGCACAGGAGGCCAATATGTTTCTCCGCCATGATTCTCTGCTGGCAGCGCTGGTACGGCTTGAAGTAAATGTCCTCATCGGGGGTGCTGACGCCACCGGTGAAACAAGTGCGAAGCCGATGGAGCGACGGAGGCGACGAGAAGGCCGAGTAGACGAACATGTCGACGGGGAAGCTGGCGGTGTCCTTGCAGAACATTGGATCCTCCAGGGGCACGATTGCCCTGAAGAGGATGGAGTGGTTGTGGGCGGCGATCACGCGTGGCTCCCGCAGGCGGCCTCCGAACTCCGGCCGGCTCGGCCAGTCGAGGTACAGGCGGGACACCGCGGGAGAGTCGGCGACCCGGATGGAGGCGCGGATGGGCCTGTCGGTGCAGGTGTAGGAGATCTCCGACGCTGTGCCGTCCGCTTCGTCCTCCACGTCCCGGTCGGTGCGGTGGATGAAGCGGTCGAGGATTATCCAGGAGGGGCGGGCGGGAATCGACGGGAATGGATCCATGGAGTTGGGATCTAGGGTTCCTCTCGCCGGCGGCTGCTGTGGGGAAGGAAGGGGATGAGGAAAGTGGACCGACGCCACCTACCGTATCCGCCGCTCCCCCTCAGCTATATTCCTGTCCTCCAAAATTACCATCGTATCCTTTGCTTCGAGACAGAGATGCAAATTCTTATGCTTCTGTTCAAATTCGGAGCAACGACAGGTCAAATTGGTGTATTCCCTTTGAATTGAGTGTGTACTTTTCTACGTTTGGGATTAGAGCAACGTCAAGCCTGTTGATGAGCGTGGCAAGCAGGTGTGCAGCCAATGAGGGCCTGCCACGTAGGACATGCGAAGCTTCTGTGCTTTTGTTGCCCAATGCCGCCAGTGGTGGTGTATGCTAGTTACAATAGTTGTGCGCTCTAGCGGCCGCCGGAGCGGGCGTTCCCATTCCTGCCGCCACCGCGGCCTCCGTCGCGGCTGCTGGGGCAGACGTCCCCGCCTCCATCGTGGCCGCCAGGGCAGGCGTCCCTGCCTCCACCACCGCCGTTGTCCCCGTCGCGGCCAAGGGGAGGGGGGGACGTTCCCTCCTCCTCCGCCGCCGCCATCTCCGTCGCAGCCAGTAGGGCAACTGCCCCCATCTCCTCCGCCGCCATCTCCGCCGTCACCGTCGGAGCCCCCTCCGCGGCCAATGCCTCCCCCGCGGGCTCCCCCTCTGCCTCATCGTTGAGGTCTATCACCTCGCTAGCCGAACCTTGGGGGCAACACCTTGTCCCGCAGGGTCGGCCGCAAAGGCTGAAGGCGGAGCAGGGGTCGGACCCTACCCTATGCCTGGCTGCGGCACCCTTCCCCCGGTTGCCGCCGGAGGGGCTGCCTTCGCGGTAAGCTCCACGGTCTCCCCAGCGACGCCGCCGCTCGCTGCCGGTGGGGTCGCGGCTCGCCCCGCGGAGGTGGATGACACCCGTAGCGCCTTCTTCGACGCCAGCGGCAGGACGAAGTCCCAAGGGGCGGCGCTATGAAACAACAACAACATCATCAAAAACGGCTCGATGCCAGGAAAAGAATAAGATGCGTGAAGAATTTCTACTTACACCCCCTTAGCGCGAGGACGACGGGCGCGTTTCGCCTCCGAGCTCGATGCCGACCCCGGGGCATCTGGTAGTGGCCGCTTACCGCTACTCCTCTGCTCGCGAGGCGTGGGTAGAGGGTCAGGGGTCGGTTCCATCGACTCCCGAGGCGCATCCCGCGCTGAACCCTGGGCCGCGGCCCCAGAGCCCTGCGGGGTCAGGTCCCGGGTAGGCGGTCCGCTCGGCTTGTCCCCTGCGGCTGGTTGGGGGTGCTACTCTTGGATGACAAGCGCACCCGGTTGGGGGGCCAGAATGTACTCCTCCTCCTCCTTCTCCTCCTCGTCTTCCTCCTCATCCTCATCATCATCATCGTTGTCGTCCGACACGACCTTGCCCCACCGCCGCCAATGGAGCTCCTTGGTGGCCTTCTTCTTCTTCCTCGCCGTCTCTTTGTCCTTGCGCCTCTTCTGCTTCTCGGTGAGGAGACGGTTCTACTGCCGCCACTCAGCGTCCTCTGGCACCGGCGGGCGTGAGTCCACGACCTTGGTCATGTGGCCCTGCAGACACGAGAATCCCTCATCAGAGCGATGAACCAAGAAATGCAGAAGAGAAGAACGAGAGCGCGAAGTCCTCACCAGCTCGACAAAATTCTCATCCGGGCGCATCGGAGGGTGACCGGGCACCAGGTAATCGGCGTCCTTGTCATCCAGCGCCTCCCGAACTCGCTGTCGGATCTCGGTGTCGGCAAGTGAGCGAATTCGGAGCATCAGTGGCGCCACCCTCCGAGCGTGGTACGCCCCGATAACTCCGGCCCCGGTCAGGCCTTTTCCCTTAGGTACTCGATGGCCTAAAGCAAACCGGTGATCCGCTTCTTCTCCTTCTCCACTGAGCTGTACGACCACAGCTATGGCGCCGCCTCGATGACGCGGCCGGTGAACACCGGCAGGGGAAATTAGCGTAGTTCTTCACGTAGAACCACTGCTGATGCCACCCCTTGTGGGACGCCGTGGTCTTCATCGCCATATATTCCTTGGCGCGGTTCTGGCGGAGGTGGATGGCGGTGCACCCTATTAGCACCGGGGTCGCCCGCTGTTGGCTCCCCTTCTTCTCGGTCCTCTGGTACAGGCTGATCGCGAAGAAGTACTTCCAGAGCGAGAAGTTGGACTCGATGCCCAGGAACTCCTCGCACAGCGCGACGAACACCGCGATGTGTTGGACCCCATTGGGATTGAGGTGGTGCAGCTCGAGCCCATAGTTGTGCAGCAACCCACGGAAGAAGCAGCTCGGCGGGGTCACGAACCCCCTCTCGTGGAAGTGCGTGAATGGGACGACGTAGCCGCTGCCCGGATTCGGCACATCTTCATCCCCGGGAAACCGCCACTCGTCCCTCGTGGTCCTCTCGCAGAGGAGGCCCTTCCTCATGAGGCCATTGGCGCGTGAGGAACTGAAGCTCGAACGCGACCATGAATCCATCACCAAAGAGTGGAAGACTCGACGGCGAGGGGCGAGGGAGGCTGCTGCGCTAGGCGGAGGAAGGCGAACGACGAGCAGGAAGGTGAAGCGCGCGCGAGAAGGCGAAAAGCTTTGAGAACAAGTGTGGGTGGAACTGGCGAGGCACCCCCCCCCCCGTCTTATAGGGGGCGCGTGGGAAGAGAAACAGGTGGCCCCATCGCAATTAATGCAGCGCCAGGTACGCTCCATCACGCCCACCTTTTTGGGAACTCGTGCGCACGACCTTCTGCAGGAAAACATCCACTCTTCCCTCGTTTTGCGGGTCGGCACCTTCCGCCACTTCGCCTCCCAGGGAACGCACGCGCACAACCTCCTCCATGTCCAGCCCAAGGCCCACCAAAGGGTAAGAAAGGGATACAGGGCTGAAAACGCCCCTACGGCCCATTACGGTCCAGGGGTTCGAAGGCTGGCCCTTTACGGGTTCAATAGCCGCCCCAGGATAACCCCGAGTGAGGGGTGAGAAGGGATGGGTCTGCTAGCGGCCATCACCCGGGCGTACGACAGCCTAGGGCATCCTGACCTCACGTTCGAGTCCGGACTGGCATCAAAGTTCATGGTTTTTCCTCGAAGAAAGGCAACGAGCCCCCGGATCCGAACGAACGGACCCAGGAACTATATGAAATGGCCGGCCGGAATCTGGGGTATGCCACCAGCTTGGCCCGAACCGGATCCCCCCGAATGCGGACCGAGACCCCACTCGAATCAACCCGTTTGCAGCTCAACGAGCACCACAGTTCGTCTGGCGAGGATAGCGTGGCACGGCTCACCCCCTCTGTCTCAGCGAACGGACGCTTGAGGGGTAATGATCAAAAGTCGATCTAGCCTCCCGACCGGTCTCCTGCAACGCACGGGGGCTCGGGGGCTAGCATCGCAACCAATGACCACGCGAATGGTCGCGATTTTAGGTCTCCAGGCGGGAGTGCCCTACGGAACAATAAGGAATCCTCCCGCGCCGAGTCATCCATAGGACACCTTGCCTGATCAATCTCCCCAGCCAAGCCGAGCAAACAACACTCCCTATCCCTGATTAACTGCAGCTTGCATGACGAGCAGAGATCCCCGACGAACAATGAAAGCAGCCTATGGAGGAGCATCCTTGCTCCACCACAGGCTTGGGGGCTACTGTTGGGGGGAAATATTAACGACCTCCTAATGCCCCTTAAATCAACAATCATGAAGGCCCAGGCCCAACTGCGATAATGATGATTACCGCTGACCCAGCGTGGGCAGGGAACATCCCGCTCCATCTCGCCCGACCCAGGGCCCCGGGATCGGACACTCCCGACCCCTCGATGGTGAAACTCCGCCTCGCCCGACCCACGGTCCCAGGGTCGGGTGCGCCTGACCCCTCGCCGCAAGGCTCCACCTCGCCTGACCCTAGGCGTAGGGGGTTGGACTCAACCGGGCCCACAAGATAAGGGTCCGCGTCGGGCGCGGGGTGGCAGATGAGGGCGCGGATCTCGTGGGCCCCTCACCGATCTTGTCATAAATGCGACGCGGCTCTGGCGCGCAGAAAGCCGCCTGCGCCCCTCGATGTGACCCGCCACAAGTACCCGAGCGGAACACTATAGGCACGACCGCACATGCTACAATGGCTGCGGCTCCCCCTGATTTGCCATAGGGCACTCATAGCATGCGCCGCCCGGCACAGGAGGGAGTGCCACCCGTTCTCGTGCCCAGCGTATCTGGCGACAGGGACGTGACGTCCGTGTTCCACGGGACGTAAGCAGGACAACAGGGGTCAGCCGTCTCCCCCAACGTGCACAGTTGCCACGACCGAACACCATCATCATGCCCGGCGGCGACGGTCGCCCGGAGGACCGGCGACAGGATCCGGCGGCAGCCGCCCTCCTCCGGTGGCTGCACTGACAGGAGCTGAAGGCCGGAGCAGAAGGCGGCGACCCGGGGACTTGGTCCTTCTCCTTGTATCTTATTTTACTTAGCTTATCTCTTTTACTTCTTCAAGACACCCGGTCTCACTTGTAACCCTAAACCCTAAACCCTCCTTGCGCTATAAAAGGAGAACCAGGGGCCCCGAGATAGAGGAGGGAAAAAAGCCAACAGAACACACACACCCACGTCACGAGCATCAGTGCACACCCAAGAGACTTTGGATCAGTTCCCTCTCCCGCCCGTTTGTAAACCCTACTACAGACCTTGCGTGAGCAACATGAGCAGCTCCTCACACTGGATGTAGGGCTTTTCTTGCCCGAACTAGTCTAATCCCATGTTCTTTCACGCTACCATCCGAAGCCTTACGCGCATAAAAGAAATTTACTAGCTGTAGTCTTGATCCGCTCATCTTGATAACGACACAACTGCTCTCTCACATGCTACAGCTAATAAATTAGTAGTTCTTAAACAGCAAGCACCACCACTATGGGCTCTGTGGCCTGTAGAGGTGTTCAAAGTCCATCACACCAAACATAAGCCATTGGCAGTAATATACTACTTGAAATAATTGTAAGGCGATAGTTTGTCACTTCCTCGACTATCACCACCAACCCATGCTCAAGCACGGCTGCCTTCGATTCAGCAACATGCTCCTTCGATTACCCATGCTCAAGCACGGCATTTGGCTGCCTTCGATTCAGCAACATGCTCCTTCGATTCGGCTTGCTCCACTTCCAACTGACTCTTCTTTTGCGCAACCCTGCGCTGCTTTGCCTTCTGCATCATTTCACTTAGTTCCTGACTGCACAAAAAGAAGAAATAGTCACAAGGCTAATCCCGCAATGCAACTAGTTCCCGATCACATGAAAAAGAAAAAGGTAGACAACAAGCACTAGTTCATTAATTCACAGCGACAGTAATATATAACAGGATGTATCTTTCCGAGATGGCTGCCTGCTGGGTTCTTGTGGGTTAATCAGACAGAGATCCGATTCAGCTGCCGTTTATTAACTAGGTGGACATGATTATGTGGTTGGATTATCCACCACAGAAGAAAATAGTTCGGCATAATTTATCACATAGATTTAGACAATATAATTCTAACTTAGCACGTAGGGGGGCATAAGTATACCAGGTACACTCAAACTGCTTAATGATGATGTGGGGGTGCTTCGACAATCTAAGAGCCAGCATCCAGCTGATAAAACAATAAATTTGCTACTAGACGATAGTCTGCCTGTCTGAATTTACTCCAGATAAGATTGATGGGATAAAAATTACAATGTACAATACCAAGAAACAGTTGAATGGATATTTAGAGGAATGATTAGGAAGGGTTTATGTATCAACACATCAAACTACATACTGTTCAGAGATAGGTTGGCCATTAATTTAACTCAAACCAAAAAAAGAAGAAGATTTGCTACGTTTCAATATGCTAATCACCTACACTACATCCCCCATCGTGTCCTCCTCATGCTTCAAAATGTACAAAAAAAAATGCACTAGCTAGAGGCTGCTAAACACGATAAATGTAGTAAAAAATAGTTTAAAGACTGGAAGTGCAGAAACGATAAGCCACAAGGCGTAAACAAATGACAAAGTAAAGAAGATGTAAAGTTACCTTTTGTTGGCATCATCCATGCCCAGGTAATAGGAGATTCTGCTAGGGATGAAGGAGTGTCCATCAAAGACGATCCTGCGAGCCCTAGGCCTGTCAGTGGTGCACCCTTCTTCCTCTTCATTGATATAGATGGCGGATGACTTGAGCATCTTGTTCCCCATGTCGACTTCAATTATCCAGTAAGTGGTGTGGTCCTCCTTCAACAGGAAGCAGAATTCATTTGGATTTACCAAGCTAACCAGAGGATACCAAGGCTTCACCCGTGGAAGGCTCTGGCCATTGTAAAGACCCCAGAACTCGGCTGCCTCCATGGTGTGACCTCTGTACCATTGCCCACTTCGGTAGAAGTTAGGCAATGTCCATGATCTTATTGTGAAAGGAGAGCGCGCTCGGTTGGCTTTACGGGTGGTAACGCAGACGAGTTTGAGCGTGAAATCAGCAGTGACGCAGACACATCGAGCTCTGTCAGGGCAGTCTCCATCGGGATGTGGGCGGCGGTCAGATTGCAAAGCTTCGTCAGGCAGCGGGATGTAATGGAGCAGCTGATCTGTGGCGCTCTTGACGCTGGCGGCACGGAGGACGTCAACAACAAGTATGCCCTGGTAGTTGTCAACCCAGCACAAGTAGCGTCCATGGAGGGGGATGATGGCGTCAGTGATCCAACGGCGAATCCTGGGGCCCGGGGGTAACCGCACCTTCTTAATCATCCAGTCTGCTTCTTCAGTGCTCTTGTGCGATGCAGAAGCAGGAAGAGCAGGGTGGTGCAGCAGGCAGAGCTCGCCCTCTAGGCCGAAGTTGGTGAAATCCACGACCGTGAACCCGCCTTCGCTGCCGTGGCACAGGAGGCCAATATGTTGCTCCGCCATGAATCTCTGCTGCCAGCGTCGGTACGGCTTGAAGTAAATGTCCTCATCGGGGTTGCTGACGCCACCGGTGAAACAAGTGCGAAGCCGATGGAGCGATGGCGGCGACGAGAAGGCCGAGTAGACGAACAAGTCGACGGGGAAGTTGCCTGTGTCCTTGCAGCACATTGGATCCTCCAGGGGCACGATTGCCCTGAAGAGGATGGAGTGGTTGTGGGCGGCGATCACGCGTGGCTCCCGCAGGCGGCATCCGAACTCCGGCCTGCTCGGCCAGTCGAGGTACAGGCGGGACACCGCGGGAGAGTCGGCGACCCGGATGGAGGCGCGGATGGGCCTGTCGGTGCAGGTGTAGGAGATCTCCGACGCTGTGCCGTCCGCTTCGTCCTCCACGTCCCGGTCGGTGCGGTGGATGAAGCGGTCGAGGATTTGCCAGGAGGGGCGGGCGGGAGCCGCCGGCAACAGATCCATGGCGGCGGCGGCTGCTGTGGGGACCCAGGCCACCGACCGTATCCTTTGCTTCGAGACAGAGACGTATTTGTATTCAGTGCAAATTCTTATGGTTCTGTTCAAATTCGGACCAACGACGTGTCCTTTGCTTCGAGACGGAGACGTATTTGTATTCAATGCAAATTCTCATGGTTCTGTTAAAATTCGGACCAACGACAGGTCAAATTGGTGTGGTCCCTTTGAATTGAGTGTGTACTTTTGTACATTTGAGGATTAGAGCAAGATTATCACGTCCTGAAATTCAAAAATCTCAGGACGTAATTAGGAAGAATAATAAAACAATCATTTTCTCGTAATTTTAAAATTTTCATAATATTTATTTTCTTTACAAGAAATTTAGTATAGGAAAAATAATTGATTATTTTTTGAAATTAAATGAGCTTGTTCTGGGTGTGCATTCCTGCCTATGCATTTTTGATGTTTCATGAGTGCAAAGGTTCTAAAGTCCGATTAGATCTTTCTGATGGGCAAGCGGCACGAAGGTTTCCGGGTGGAGATCTTGTTCTGCTGGCGCAGATCCAACATACGCCGAGTTAGCGATGGACGCCGAGTCGACGAAGGAAGCGGTGTAATCGGAATCCACTGACATGGTCCCGAAATGAAGATGGATCGGGTTGGCCAGGATGTCCTCCATGCTCTTGGGGAAGATGATACCAGGGCGAGATGCTATCGAGCTTGCTGGGGAGAATCTCACAATCACCCCTACCTAGCGCGTCAACTGTCGGATTTAATAGCCCGACAGTTCACCAGGGAGTTACCCAAGTGGTAGATTTGTAGGTACGGAGGATTGTGAGACCAAGAACTCAAAGGTAATCACAAGAACACAAATATTTAGATAGGTTCGGACCTCCAGAGAGTAATACCCTACGTCCTGTCGGTGGGGGACCTAAGGGGTACCCATATATCCCTCAGTGAGGTTGGAGCAAGGAGTGATCTGCCCTGTTACTGAATTAGTGCCCAGGGATGCGTTGGAGATCAATCACACGTTAACATTCCAAGCAATCGAGATCCCCCCTGCGTGTGTGGGTGGCATTAAGCGCGGCATAGTCAAAATCAAGACCAAGCATATCTAAAATAAGTGCATCAGTTACGGAGTTGACCTTAGTTTCCTAGAGACAAACAAGGGAAATCTTCTCGACCTAACTAGCTCATGTACCGCCATGTGCCTGGACCGACGATTCAAGCCACACACGTTCCATGCAACCATATGTTCATTCGTAGATCATAGGTACACATGACATCGACCAATGACCAATGACCAATGACCGCATAGTAAATGTGTCGTGCCGTGCTGACTTGTGTGCCAGCGAAGCGGCCCAAGCACGGCCTGCTGCCTCCTTAGGCGGGCCGTGCTGGCACGTTAACTCGATGAGCTTTAACGGTCTCGCCGTGCTTGTGCCAGCCCGCCTCCACCAGTGCCGCAACAACTTTATCTCCTCCTCTCTCTTCTCTTCCCCTCTCCTCTCTCTCCATCTCCTTCTCTCATCTCCAGACGGGCAGGCGCATGAAGGCTGGGTTGTGGGCACTCCGGCGCGTCACGGCGCGTGGAGGCTGGGGCACAACCTCTAGGCATAGCGCGAAGCTTGGGGCTCTAGCGGAGAAGGCTGGCGCGGAGCTCGGAGCTCGGAGCCCCAGCGAAGAAGGCCAGTGCGAAGCTCGGGGCCCCGATGGAGAAGGCCGGTGCAGAGCTCAAGGCCCCAGCAGGAGAGGTGGCGGAGGGCACGAGGGAGGCGGCGGCAAAACAAGTATAGGAAGGTAGAGTTTGGGGTGGGGAATTTTTATATGCGGGTCGAGTGAGCCTTAACAGACCGGGCTGCCCACTTAAACGTTACGGGGCCAGGGCCAGGCCGTGCCCGGCCAACACGTGGGCTGAGGTATCGGCCCGTGGTATGGGCCGGGCTAGCACGATCACGACGACCGCTGTGCCGTGCTGTGCCTAGATTGGGCCTAATTCCTATGCCGTGGGCTGGCCCATGGGCCCTGGGCCATATGGCCAACTATATATACTTGCCAGAGCACGGAGAGGGAGTGCACCGCACTTACCTGTGCAGGAACAATAGTTGGATGCGATAGAGTTCTATTGCTCTTTGTTGGTCGATTTTACTTTCTGGCATGTTTTTTTGAAATGCTACCTTCCGAGCGTCCGGACGCGTCGGACGTCGTTCCGCTCCCCTCCGCTTCCTATCCATTCCCACAGTTCTTTTTCTTTCCCATCCCCTTTTTCTTCAACCTTCCACCCTGGCGAGATCTGAGCAAGCCCCTGACCCTCCCCTACCCCGACCGGCGGCAGCCTCCTCAGATCCGGTGGCATCTCCTCTCCTTCGGCCGACAACAGGCAGGCTGGTTGTCGTTGATCTGAGTGTTGCAATAGGTACCTCATGGTGTTGCAATAGTTATTTTTGGATGTTGCAATGGTGGCTTTTGATGCTTCATCTATTTTGTAACAGTCTGACTTGCCAGCAATCGGGTATTGCACCAACTTGTTCATGATGTTGCATATAGTTCTTTTCTTTGTTTCGGTCTCTTCTTCTTTACGTTGTTGCAATGCTGTAAGAGATGCTTTTTTTATTGCAATGTGTCTATTTTGAATGTTGCATGAAGCGATTTGTGATGTTTCATGCACGTAAAGGTGTTGCAATCCTTGTAGTTGCAAGTGTTGAGTTTTGATGTTTTGATAGTTATTTTTTAATGTTGCGACGTAGCGTCCGATAAAAAAAATTATCGAATGTCGGGCGCTAGCACTTCCCTTTTTTTTCATGTACTAGTCAATTTTAAAGCATTGCTCCATAAATTGGATGGTAATTTTCAAAGGAGATGGCGACTGGCGAGGGACAGGCGGCCCGAGTGAGGGCACGCGCGACCGAGAAATGCGGGGAGTGGTGGATGGTGATGATGAGGCCGGCGGAGTGGCACCACGGCCGATGCCGGGAGGCGCATTTGAATGCGATGCGATCCCGCTCAGGGCGCGCACACCGCGCGCTGGCGCTCGTGACCTGCAACGTCAGCAGAAGGAGCCACAGCTCTTGTGGGGAGTGTACTCTTTTTTTAATGTCAAATATGAGTTAGTTGAGCTAAAATTTAGTCCATGTCACATCAAATATTTGGACGCTAATTAGTTGGACTAAATACGAGGTAATTATAAAACTAATTGCACAGATGAAGGCTTAACGACGAGATTAATCTATTAAGCCTAATTAATCCATCATTAACAAATGGTTACTGTAGTAGCACAATTTTTTTAGGCTATATATATATTAACACAATTTTTTTAGGCTATATATATATTAAAGAAGACAAATATCTACAAAAGGATTACAAAGATTAAGAGACAAAAAAAATATGAAAGAAAACCATGCTAATTACAGAATCTGATCCACCCATTCTATCATAGGAACAGCATATTGTCAAATCATAGACTAATTAAGCTTAATATATTCATCTTGTCGTTTAACCTCCATATGTGCAATAGCTTTTGTAAATAGTCTATGTTTAATACCCCTAATTAGTATCTAAATATTCGATATTACAGGGCTAAACTTTAGGGGTGGGAACCAAACACCCCCTAGTAAATCGGTAGCTTCCAAAACAATCAATCCTGCTGATTACGAAAATGTGCTCGGAGAAAAACAAAACATACTAATGGGATATTGTTTGAGGAAAATAGTGTGTTAATCGTGCACTAGTCATGGTAATATTTTGTTCATTGCTTATAGCAAATAACATGCTGTGATTTGGATAAAGCTCCTAAGAAGGGGCCCGTGAGGGCATAGGCTCCCACTTAACTTTTTATTTTTATTTGACTTGGTCCTATTTTGGTGAGGTTGCCAGAGTCCAATCAAGAGAAGGCCCTCACTCGTTTTTTGACTAGGTCCGCCCATGCATCTGAAAGTAATACTCCCTATGCTTTCTATTGCAAACAATATATTCTGATTTTAGAAAAGAAACACCTTAGAAGCTGTTGTGGCATCCAGAAAGTATTGATGCTCATCGTCAACGGGTTACAAATTTTATTTAGTGCTTGTACAATTTATGTTTTGTATTTGGAGAACATTTCATCTTGAGAATCAGTATTGTTTGGTGCCAGAATGCCAGTATAAGTTGCAGCAGTGTAAATGTGGCTTGTTGTTGATTAGAAATGTCAGCCAAGTTCATAATAATAAGGTAGCTAAGATAAGTTTGACTCACCGATTTCCCTCAATTTTTCTTGGCAAATACCTTATAAATCTTTTGGTTAGCTCCTTAAGCATCAAATCAAGTACTTGAGCTGTTAAGAGAATCACACGCACAGATTTATTTCAATAATTATAATCAGATCGTAGTCAACATACCAAATGCGATATAATTTGAGGACTTAAAACATCAAATCCGAAGCTCATTTTATTCGTCCACGCCCAGCAGCTTACTATATTAGCTAGCTGCATACGATAGACGATGCAAGTTTTATTTAACAATGGAAAGCACAAACAATTCATTTACTTATTATAGGAAAAGCACAAACAAATTTGAACAGACATTTGTATCACACATCAAACATTCGATGCAAGTCGATGTTGATCAGACCATGAGCTTGATGCGGAGGCCGTAGCGATCCCTCTTGTCGTCGTACCGGTTCCACATGATGACGCCGCCGTAGTTGGGCGTCTCCTGCACCAGCGGGATCACCTCCATAGTTGCAGCAAAGAAAACTCAGGACGAAACTTAAAAATCCTAAACAGAATTTGGGATGGATTGAAATCTCAGTATTCGCCGAGGAGCTGCAGCACGTCGTCATCGGCGGCGTACTCGGCCCAGAACGCGTCGCACCGCACGGTGGATGGCAGCCCGCGCCATCCCGCAGAGGCCGACCCGGCGGTGGAGGTCGGCGTGGCCGCGCATGTCGATGCGGCGCCACAACGCGGGGTCGTCTCGCGCGGCGTGGCACCAGGAGCGGCACACCCGCCCGGTGCCCATGAGGATCTCGACATGGTCGAGCTTGCGGAAGACGGCCACAAGCACATCCCGCAGCAGCGCCACCCAGCCCCTCGGTGGCGGAGGTGGCGACGACGGGGAATGAGCGAGATTTTGGATGGTGGTGGCAGCAGCGGAGAAGATTGGGGACGGGGGATGGAGCTGGATGGCGTGAAGGAGCGAAAAAAAAGATTGACTCGCTACTCCGCTGGCTCGCTAGGGGCACCGCGCATGGCTCGCAGGCCAGATGATGATCGGACAGTTGGATGGTCTAGCTTATAGCTGGCCATTTGGCCTGGGCACTATGGGCCGATCCAAGCACGGCACTAAGAAGGACGGTCCAGGAACGGCCCGGTCCGACTCCCATCGTGCTAGTGCCTGGCACAGCCCGGTCGTATGTGCCGTGCCTGGGCCGCCATCTCGGCCCGCAGGGCTAGCATGAGCACGACACGGTTTTTGGGCCGACACTATACTGGCCCAATAAATATCAGTCGTTGGATCTCCTAACTAAACCAGAGCTGTTAGATTCACATCAAGTCATAGTGAAAACCCTAGCTCCTTTTCTTCCCCATCTCTTTTTTTCCCACACAACAGGCAGCGGCACGGCCCTCCTGCGGGCGAGCGCAGGCGGCGGCGCGGACCCCCGGCAGGCAGGCGGCGGCGCAGCCCCCCGCGAGGGTGAGCGAAGGCGGTGGTTGGTGTCACCAACCGGGACTAAAGGGCCTGCCATGCCAGGCGCGGGACAGGCCCTTTAGTCCCGGTTGGTAAAAGCAACCGGGACTAAATGGTGCCCCTTTAATCCCGGTTCGGTTTCCCAATCGGGAGTAAAGGGTTACCCTTAAGTCCCGGCTGGATTCCAACCAGGACTAAATGACGCCCTGCATGGCACTGCCTGGCGCCTGAATTTTTCATGCATGCATCACGTACGTAGTACCGCGGCCCTTTTGTTAACCTTTAGTAGTTGAGATTTTGTAGAACGAAATCAACTAGTATTTAAACGAATGGGATTTGTAATTATACAATTACTATATATATACACAATTCTTATACACAATTCATATACACAATTCAACTAGTACAAATCGATCATAATTAGCGCGTATTATATATACAAATAAATCAAAGTATCTATCTACAATCTTCCCGTCGTGGTGTTGCTGATCGGAGTGTCTAATTGTCGTCCATCGTAATAAAATTCTCCTTTTGGATCTACCACCTCGTCCATTAGAAATCCAATGAGACCTTCACATATTGCCGCTACTCTTTCTTCCTTCAAGAGTCCTTGTTGAATATTAAACATCTATAATTTGGAAATTTGTGAATGTTACACGAACAAATACATATAAGGAGCTAGAAAATAATTAACTAGTAATAGTTTTATTTTACATACTTTAAAGTTGTGCGGCGTCATCTTCAGTTCCTTGGGTCCCATAAAACTGTGCATGTGCTCACAGATGTAGTAGCCACATAGATTATTCCCGGGTTCCTATCTTAAGCACTTCAGTGCGGAAAAAAATAAGTTATGAAATATTCTTGTTATACAATGTAATAAATGTGCAGACTTCATACGTACCGAGAAGTCTGTGTTCCATGTAAGTTTTTCTTTGAATGAACCTTTGTGTGTCCTTATGAATTGTTTCCATGCGCTGCGGATTAGAATAATGAATGATATAGTGTAACAGGGATAAAATTTAGGAAAAAAACTTTTGCATAGAGATAAAGGTCCAGAATTATTACAAGCCTAGCATGTCTTGCACTTCTTGGTACTCCACCGGATCTTTCCTCAACGAATCGAAGACAGTGACGTGGCTTCTTTCAGGCTCAATTATAATAAGGATCTAGTGGAAGCTGCGTGCGTAAAATGTTCATGCATATTAGAGCTAACTAACATGTAGAGATAAGGAAAAAGATATCGAAAGTAGACGGTATACACACACTTACTTGAAGTTGTATGGAAGTAGTATGAAATCCTTGAATGTTTGTTTGTCTAGGAAATTGTATACTTCCACCAAGGTTTTTTCCGACGCTAATTGTATCTGTTGTTGGTTAACTACAGATGGATCCATGAAGCCTATATGTAGGTACGCCTCTCGGCGGCATGTCTGAATTAGCATCCTACATGAAATGGAAGACGAAGTTAGTACGGTGACGCACGTCAAAATTTACATGTAGAGATAAACGAACACTTACAGAACCCAAGCGCTGATCAGAGAGACGTCCAGGGCATCATGATGGTACACTTTGTATATATCCTTGAAGTCTAGCCACAGCACTTTCTCACCTTCGCCGTGAAAATCTATCGGTTTTACCTTCAGGCCGAGCATCTCCCTCGAGTCGGCAGATGCCATCATGTACCATTTGTTGGGATACGAGGTAGGCTACACTAGCGCAATTCAAAAATTCTACCGCGTATAACCAGGAAGAACTGCCGTATAAGGATCACGGGATTACCACTCGACGCACTACTGGTGCGGAAGATGTAGATATGCGTCGATGCAGTGAAGACGATCACGTAGTCGTACGTAGTTGATCACGTCCAGCAGCTCCTCAGCAGCTCATCCACATGCAGCAAGATCGCCTCCGGTGCCGCGGCTCGTCGTCGGCTCGTCGTGGCTCGTCGATGGCTCGTCGGCGGCTCGTCCAAGTGCTGCAGGTGCAACACCTCCAAGGTATCCACACGTGCAGGGAGGAAGCGTCGCAAGCCGGATTGCTAGATCCGCGAGTTGCAACAGGCGAGGGCATGGGAGGCGCGGCAAGTGTGTTTCGCCAAAAAGGTGTAAACCCTAGGGTGCCCCCACCCCTCTATTTATAGAGGTTCCTGACGGGTCTCTGGGTCCGAGGCCCATTAGTACTTCTAAACCTAATCCAACTCGGATCAGATCCGAATTGGGCTTCCAGCCCCTTAAGTGTGTGACCCTATGGGTTCGGATATGTATAGACATGGCCCGAGTACTCCTACTCGGCCCAATAGTCGGTAGCAACCTCTAGCAAGACGTGCCAACTCCTATACGCACACGAAGATCATATCAGACGAACCATCACAACATAATATACATGCTATTCCCTTTGCCTCACGATATTTGGTCTAGCTTCAAGCCGACCGCTCTTTCTTGATCCTGTGATTCAGAATCCCTTTGTAGGTTAACTCTTAACCGTACGTAGCATGGCCATGCATTTTCGGATCCGATCACTCGAGGGGCCCAGAGATATCTCTCTCAATCAGAGAGGGGCAAATCCCATCTTGATTGACCATGTCTCATAGCATGCTTCTTAACAAACCCAAAAACTACCTTTATAACTACCCTGTTACGGCGTAGCGTTTGATAGCCCCTAAGTAGGTCGATCCACATCTAGAATACATGCGACAATCTCAGGTCTAAGGACAAAGCGTATATGTTGTTTAAAGAGAGAACTACTTCTCGTGTTGGGTCAGTCCTAGCACATGTCTCCACATGTGTCCACATTATTAGTTCAACATCTCCATGTCCATGACTTGTGAAACATAGTCATCAACTAATACATGTGCTAGTCTAATATTCATGTGTGTCCTCACATGAACTCCGACTAGGGACAACTTTAGAATAACCATACAAGTAAAGAGTTTCACATACAATTCACATAATTGCAAATCAATTCAAGTAGCCTTCAATGGATATTCAATGAACACAACATACAAATCATGGATACAAATGGAATATCATCATCTCTATGATTGCCTCTAGGGCATACCTCCAACAGTCTCCCACTTGCACTAGAGTTAATCTAGAAGGTACCTAATACCCATAGCTCTTACATGCGCATCATGCTTAGCCTGCGGGAGTGGTTTTGTCAACGGATCAGAAATGTTCAGATCCGTGTGTATTTTGCATATCTTGATCTCACCCCGGTTAACGAAGTCTCGAATGAGATGAAATCGCCGCATTACGTGTTTGTTCTTCTGGTGGTTCCTTGGCTCCTTTGCTTGCGCAATTGCCCCATTGTTATCACAGTAGAGATTCAATGGGCTGGACGCATTCGGGAACACACCAAGCTCAATGAGGAAATTCCTTATCCAAACACCTTCCTTCGCGGCTTCCGAAGCCGCGATGTACTCGGCTTCTGTCGTAGAATCGGCCACCGTCTCCTGCTTGGAACTCTTCCAACTAACAGCACCACCATTTAGCGTGAACAAAAATCCTGATTGTGACTTTGAATCATCTTTGTCGGTTTGGAAACTAGCATCGGTGTAACCTGTTACAACAAGCTCCTCCTCTCCTCCATAGACGAGGAACATATCTTTAGTCCTTCTCAAGTACTTAAGAATGTTTTTCACCACTGTCCAGTGACTCTCACCTGGATCAGATTGTTGTCTGCTTGTCATACTTAGCGCATATGAAACATCTGGGCGAGTACTTATCATTGCATACATGATAGATCCAATAGCCGAGGCATATGGCACTCTACTCATGCGATCCCGCTCATCAGCAGTCGAATGACACTGAGTCTTGCTGAGATGTATGCCATGTGACATAGGCAAGAACCCTTTCTTTGCCTCTTCCATGCTGAACCGCTTCAACACTTTGTCAATGTAAGTATCTTGGCTTAAACCTATAAGCCTTCTCGATCTATCTCTATAGATCTTAATACCCAGAATATATGCCGCTTCCCCTAAGTCCTTCATCGAAAAACTATTTTTCAGTGAAGTTTTTACGGACTCAAGCATAGGAATGTTCCAACTCCTAGATGCTTGCTTCAATCCATAAATGGATCTCTGAAGCTTGCATACCTTTCCAGCATTTTTTGGATCGACAAAACCCTCAGGCTGTATCATATACACGTCCTCAACTAGGTTTCCATTCAGGAAAGTTGTCTTGACATCCATCTGCCATATCTCATAATCGAAATATGCAGCTATAGCTAGAATAATCCGAATGGACTTAAGCATCACTACGGGCGAGAAGGTCTCGTCGTAGTCAACTCCTTGAACTTGTCGAAAACCTTTTGCGACAAGTCGTGCTTTATAGATGTGAACATTTCCATCCATGTCCTTTTTCTTCTTATAGATCCACTTGCACTCTATGGCTTTAACACCATCAGGCGGGTCAACCAAGTTCCAAACTTGATTGTCTCCCATGGACTCTATTTCGGATTGCATGGCACTCTGCCATTTTTCGGAGTCTGGGTCCATCATTGCTTCTGCATATGTCGCAGGCTCATCATTGTCGAACAATAATATTTCCCGCATTTCGCGGAGCCTTGCCGACCTTCGTGGTTGTGGCGGTGCTTCTCTTGCCATGGGTATCTCAACTTGTTCTGCTACGTTAGCATCACTCATTGATTCTTTCCCGATTGGCTCATCTTGAACTTCTTCAAGATGCACTGTCTTTCCACTCTTTTCTCCTTTGAGAAACTCTTTCTCTAGGAAAACCCCGTTCCGAGCGACAAACACTTTGCCTTCTGATCGGTTGTAGAAATAATATCCCAAAGTTTCCTTTGGATATCCCACGAAAATGCACTTATCCAACTTGGGTGTGATCTTGTCCGACTGAAGTCGCTTGACAAACACTTCACATCCCCAAATCTTTAGAAAAGACAAACTAGGAACCTTTCCAGTCCATATCTCATATGGTGTCTTAACTACGGATTTAGATGGTACCCTATTAAGTGTGAAAGCTGTTGTTTCTAGAGCGTCCCCGTACTCAGGGTTATCCCTTGTGGCTATCTTTTCAGAAGCACCGCAGGAGTCTACCGAGGAGGAAGTCCCGAAGCCCTAGGGTATTGTTATGAGTCTCACAATACCCTTAGAAGAAGTTTTTAAATGCTCATCTCCACCTGAACCGTTTATGTTTTAAGTCCTAGAACTCCAACTAACACTGCACTATTAAGTTTGTTTCAAACTAAGTCTTGTAATAACTCGTACCTATTGTATGTATGTAAAAATGTAATATTTGTTAATGCTATCCCATCGCGGATACTATCCTGATGTATGGCTATGAGACTCAACGTGGATCTTGTGAGGAGTCCTAGGGACACTCGACGGACGACCGGACTTATACTGTTTTAAGTGCATTTCGGATAATTGCTGCGTCGGCAGCAATTAGGCGCATTTAAACCAGTTTAAGTTGGACGGTTCTGCCACACCCACCAAGTAGCGCATAACCCTTTCAAGTGCATGCCAATGATCAGAACCCGGGTTTGACATGAACATACTCAATTTGTTCACAGAAAAAGCTATGTCGGGTCTTGTTGCGCTAGCCAAGTACATGAGTGAACCAATAATCTGAGAGTATCTCAGTTGATCTTTAGCATTTTTCTTGTTCTTTCTAAGTATCACGTTGGGATCATAAGGTGTTGGAGAAGGCTTTGTTGTCCATATAATCAAAACGGTTCAAGACCTTCTCCACATAATGGGATTGCAAAAGAGTACTCATTCTCATCCTTAATCAGCTTGATATTCAGCATCAGCTTCTCCCAGATCTTCCATATCAAAGTTACGTGATAGAAAAGACTTGACCTTATTGATCACATCAATGTTTGTGCCAAAGATCAGTATGTCATCCACATACAAGCATAATATAACTCCTTCACCCCCACCATGACAATAGTACACACATCTATCAGTCTCGTTAATGACAAAGCTCGCAGAAGTTAAAGCTCTATCAAACTTATCACGCCATTGCTTAGGTGCTTGTTTCAGGCCATACAAAGACTTCAATAACTTACACACCTTGCTTTCTTGACCCTTCATCACAAACCCATTAGGTTGATCCATATAGATCTCCTTATCCAACTCTCCATTTAGGAAATATGTCTTGACATCCATCTGGTGGACGATAAGACTATACGGGATAGCCAGAGAGAGTAATGCTCGAATAGAGGTCAGTCTAGCGACAGGTGAATAGATATCGAAGAAGTCTTCACCTTCTTTCTGTATGTAACCTTTGGCCACAAGTCTAACCTTATACTTTCCAATGGTACCATTAGGTCTAGCTTCTTCTTGAACACCCATTTAGATGGTTGCCTCTTTGTTTTGCTGATGTCTGGTCTCTTGTGGCTTGGGTGCTTGCTGGATTTCCTTCTTCCCGGACGGAGCACTCTTCTGGAACGAGATGGTTGAGGCCCTTCAGGGCAGCAGGAGCAGCCAGCCATCGGCTTTAGCTCACAGTTTGTGTACTGCAATTTGCAAGATCCAGGATAATCGATTGGATTTCTGGCACCCCCATGTAAGATCTCTAACATCTGGGGTCCTTCTTTTGATGTTTATAATCTTTGTTTTCTCATTGTTATTCTTGCCGACAAATTTCCATGAAACACTACGTGCGTGTTTGGTTTGTTTCCCTGGCTAGCCTAGGTCGCATCTGGCATGCAGGGTCATCTGGGACAGGCTTAATACATCAACCTTTTCTCGAGCCCGTTCATAGTTTGACAAGAGTGGTATCCTTTTCTTGGCTCCTTCTTCCATCTTGATAAAAAAGTATAAATCTCGCCGACTTACTGGCGGTGGCTCCATCTCCCTTGATTTTTTTTCTTCGGCTTGTTTCTTGAACCACTCACTGGCCTCTCGTTGGATTTCTGTCCACTGTTCTGCATGAGACATTGCCTCCTAGCGTTCCTTACGAGTCACTTTAGGCTCCTTTGTTTTCTTCTTTCTCTGTCTTTGCTTGGGAGGCGGTGCTCGTGACTTCTTTAGTGGTGGTGCAAGTTCCTTCAAGGGGGCTGCTCTTGGTGTCGGCGACGGTGATCGGGGAGGGGTGTTGTTATTGTCGTCGTCGCTCCCAGCACCAGGATGTGGTGGAGATGGAGACCTTGATATAGATGGAAGGGACGGTCCTGGAGCAGGAGATGATGGTCTCGAGGTATGAGGAGAAGGTCGCTGCTGGGGATCTACGGGGAGCGGTCTTGAGGTCTGAGGAGATGGCTCCGTGCCGGGAATAATGATGTAGCGTTTTTGCCATAGAATGATCCCATGAAGCGCATCTACCAATGTCTTTTCCCCGTCGCCTCCCGGGAAGTCGAGCTCTAGACCTTCATACTGGCTATCAACTATTTGCTCTACGCAGACACTGGCGTAGCCTGGTGGAATTTCCATGCCATGACTGCTCTGCCCCGCCAGGGTTGCTAACGCACTCTCGTACGTTACCTGTACATATAGCAGAAGTAAACAAGTTGAACTCCGATCTCGAGGCCTGGATCAATTGACAAGATTGCATAAATATTATGTATAAGTATACCTTAATAGTGAGGTTGCCGATCGGTGCATGCAGCTCACATGAGGTCCATTGTGTGATGGCATCCACGGGGAACCGTTGCTCCTCCACGGGTAACCTGGGCGTCTGCGCATCAGGGACCCCTGTAGAAGCACAACTGCTCAAGAGGCATTGAGAAGGGCTGGCGGTGTTAGGAATCGGCAATGCTCCAGATTGGGCCAACTCCGCAACTGCGAGGGCCACCCGCCGATTGATTTCATCCATCATTCTTTGTTCTTGTGCCTGCACTTTAGATTCTAGCATATGCCACCAGCTCTCCTCGATCTGTTCCTTTCTTTGCTTCCGGCTTCTGTACGAGGCGCTGTCGCCTCGGAAAGCAAACTTCCACAGAACCACCCCGAACCCTCGGCAACATCCTGGGTGCTCTGGATTACCAAGGGCCAATGTGAGCTCATCATTTTCTCGGTCCACCTTCAACCTCCCAGCCTTAGAATCTTCAATGTTCTTCACAAGATGTTCGGCCTTCTCACGTATTGTGTCATTAAAAATCAACGTCCCATCCTCTTAGCTTAGGGAGCCTCCATGAGCGTAGTACCAATTTTTTGATCGTTCGGGCCATTCAATAGTTGCAGGTATGATTCCCCGTTCGATCAGATCTTGTTCCATCTTCCTCCACTTCGGAATTTCTGAGCCATACCCACCTCGCCCCAAATGATGGTGGTAGCCCTTCTGACTAGCATTTGCTGTGTTGGTCGTGATCTTTTTCATACCGTCTTCACTCCTCTTATATTCAACAAATGCATCCCAGTGGTCCCTCAACTTTGGCCATGCGTTGAAGTCTGGAGTTCGGCCCTTCTTAATGTAGTGGGTATCCAACATCTTCTTGAATGTCTGGAATTGAGTAGCCATCTTCTTAAGCGTCCACGCTTTGACATCCTTCTCACTATATCCTTCGGGGAATGTGAAATGTCTCTTCACGTCTTCCCACAGCATATTCTTTTCTGTCTCCGGGAGGGCGTACGGATTAGTGCTTCTGCCCTTCCATTCTCTGATGCTGATAGGCACGTTGTCCCGGACGATTGCCCCGATCTGACTCACGTACTTCTTTGCTACTTTCTCGGGAGCAACCGGCCTGCCCTCTTCTGTCACTTCCGTGATGACAAGCCTCCCTTCCATCACCTTTGTACGACCTCGGGTCTTCTACCCTTGTGTCGATCCGAAGGGCTAACAGTTCAAGATTCGTTAATTAGTACGTAGTAGTAATGGTGGCGTGAAACAATACAAGAATGGTTCTATATACCTCGCTGGAACCTTCCGCCACGGCAAGTTGTTGCTGCGGCTGTTGCTCTTCATTCCCATCGGCGGACATGTTGAGGAACATGTCCGCCTGGGTGCCCTCTTCATCCGTGTATGATAGTGGAACATTGTCGCCACTACCATCACCAGCGATTATCTGCTCCATGATATACCTTGCGGTCTCATCGTCTGCCATTTCAACTATTGATTGAAACATACATGGAATCATACATGACAGTCATAGAAATCGTCTTACTACAAATTTCTACAAAGTCCTACAAAGTCCGGAATCATACGTGTATATAATGAAATCATAAAATAACATGAATCCTACAAAGTCCGGAATATTTATACAAATTTCTACGAATTTCTACGAATTTCTAGCAATAACCACATGCGGTGCCTAGGTTGTGACGGCGACGGTCAGGGTGGCGGAGGCGGGGACGATTCCCTGGAACCACGGGCGGTGCCTAGGTTGTGACGGCGGCGGTCAGGGCGGCGGTACAGCGGAGGCGGGGACGGTTCCCCGGAACCACGGGCGGTGCCTACTAGGTTGTGACGGCGGCGGTCACGGCGGCGGGACGGCGGAGGGGACACATATACAAAAATCTAACTTAAAAAAATCTAACTTAAAAAAAATCTAACTTAAAAATCTAACTTAAAAATATGACTTAAAAATCTAACTTAACAATCTAACTAAAAAATCTAACTTAAAAATATAACTTAATTTTCTAACTTAACAATCATACTTAAAAATCTATCATAAAAATATAACTTAATTTTCTAACTTAAAAAAAAAGGCCCTCCCGGCGCTGCCGGCCGGCGCGGCGGCGGACCTCTCGCGCGCGGTCGTCGACGGTGGCCGGGGCGACGAGGTGGCCGACCGGACGGCGGCGGCCGGGGTGGCGGGACGGCGGCGGCCGGGGTGGCGGGACGGCGGCGGCCGGGGTGGCGGGACGGCGGCGGCCGGGCGGCGGGACGGCGGCGGCCGGGGTGGCGGGACGGCGGCGGCCGGGCGGCGGGACGGCGGCGGCCGGTGCGGCGAGGACGGCGGCCGAGGCGACGACGATGAGCCACCAAGGCGCGCGGGACGGCGGGACGGCGATGAGGCGGCGACGAGGGGCGACGAGGCGGCGACGAGGATGGAGGCGGCGACGAGGATGGAGCCAGTGGCCGGAGGCGACGAGGTGGGGGCCGGGCGCGACGGACGAGGAGGATCGAGGCGGGCCGGCCGGGGCGATGGAGGATGACGATGTCTGGGCGGGGTTGGCGGTGGGACGACGACAGCCGGCGAGGGAGGCGGACGGGCGGCGACGGCGGAGCAGAATGCGTGGGACTTGGCAAAAATTTTGCTAAGTGTAACTGGCGGGGGGTAGAAGGGAGTACAGTGCCTTTTAACCCCGCCCCCCCTTTTATCCCGGTTCGTAATGGTACCCGAGACTAAAGGGCCTTTTGTCCCGGGTCCCGTCACCAACCGGGATAAAAGGCCCCCCGGTTCATAATGTTCACGAAAGTTCCTTGATCATGATACACAAAGTTTCTTCTTCACCCTCGAAGAGATTTAAACTTTTTTATCAGAATGGAAGAAGGAGCCAAGAAAAGGATACCACTCTTATCAAACTATGAACGGGATTTAGTAAAGGCTGATAAAAAGGATAAAAGGAAAGGAAAGTCATCTTCCAGCGGTGCTGTCCCCAACCTCAGCCATTTATAAAAAAAAGACGTTCAACGGGTAAAAGCAATGTCCTTGCATCAACAAGCAGAAGTATTGAAGTTCATGCAAGAAACAGGTCTGGGACTTGATGAATGCCTAGGGTAAGTTGAGACGCCAACTGCACCGCCCCCTGAGCCGAGATGGCCTTATGAGCTAGGCAAACCTCTAGTAAAGCCTTCATTAGTACGAAAGCTATCAACAAAGATGTACGCATTCCATCAATGGTACATGATGGCATCCGCCGACTCGAGGGAGATGCTCGGCCTGAAGGTAAAATCGATAGATTTTCACGGCGAAGGCGAGAAAGTGTTGTGGCTAGACTTCAAGGATATATACGAAGTGTACCATCATGATGCCCTGGACGTCTCTCTGATCAGCGCTTGGGTTCTGTAAGTGTCCGTTTATCTCTACATATAAATTTTGGCGTGCGTCACCGTACTAACTTCGTCTTCCATTTCATGTAGGATGCTAATTCAGACATGCCGCCGAGAGGCGTACCTACATATAGGCTTCATGGATCCATCGGTAGTGAACCAACAACAGATACAATTAGCGCCGGAAAAAACCTTGGTGGAAGTATACAATTTCCTAGACAAACAAACATTCAAGGATTTCATACTACTTCCATACAACTTCAAGTAAGTGTGTGTATACCGTCTACTTTCGATGTCTTTTTCCTTATCTGTACATGTTAGTTAGCTCTAATATGCATGAACATTTTACGCATGCAGCTTTCACTAGATCCTTATTATAATTGAGCCTGAAAGAAGCCACGTCACTATCTTCGATTCATTGAGGAAAGATCCGGTGGAGTACCAAGAAATGCAAGACATGCTAGGCTTGTAATAATTCTGGACCTTTATCTCTATGCAAAAGTTTGTTTCCTAAATTTTATCCCTGTTACACTATATCATTCATTATTCTAATCCGCAGCGTATGGAAACAATTCATAAGGACACACAAAGGTCCATTCAAAGAAAAACTTACATGGAACACAGACTTCCCGGTACGTATGAAATCTGCACATTTATTACATTGTATAACAAGAATATTTCATAACTTATTTTTTTCCGCACTGAAGTGCTTAAGACAGGAACCCGAAAATAATCTATGTGGCTACTACATCTGTGAGCACATGCACAGTTTTATGGGACCTAAGGGACTAAAGATGACGCCGCACAACTTTAAAGTACGTAAAATAAAACTATTACTAGTTTATTATTTTCTAGCTCCTTATATGTATTTGTTCGTGTAACATTCACAAATTTCCAAATTACAGATGTTAAATATTCAACAAGGACTCTTGAAGGAAGAAAGAGTAGCGGCAATATGTGAAGGTCTCATTGGATTCCTAATGGACGAGGTGGTAGATCCAAAAGGAGAATTTTATTACGATGGACAACAATTAGACACTCCGATCAGCAACACCTCGATGGGAAGATTGTAGATAGATACTTTGATTTATTTGTATATATAATATGCGCTAATTATGATCGATTTGTACTAGTTGAATTGTGTATATGAATTGTGTATAAGAATTGTGTATATATATAGTAATTGTATAATTACAAATCACATTCGTTTAAATACTAGTTGATTTCATTCTAAAAAAATCTCAACTACTAAAGGTTAACAAAATGACCGTGGTACTACATACATGATGCATGCATGAAAAATTCAGGCACCAGGCAGTGCCATGCAGGGCGCCATTTAGTCCCAGTTGGAATTCAGCCGGGACTAAAGGGTAACCCTTTACTCCCGGTTGGGAAACCCAACCGGGACTAAAGGGGAGCCCTTTACTAAGGGCCTGTCCCGCGCTTGGACACCAACCGGGACTAAAGGGGGACCTTTACTCCCGGTTAAAAGATCTGGGACTAAAGACCCCCCCTTTTATCCCGGTTGGTTTATCTCGGATGGATTTTTGGGAGATATGCACCCTACCAACCGGGACTAAAGGCTAATTCTCTACCAGTGATTGGAAACAGGACCAGTAAGTATCTGCACTAAATAGTTCGGATTGATAATAGTCTCATATGTTCGAACTTGGTGTCCATCTGCTCTCTTGTTTGCAGGGATGGCGACTTGTTTCGCCACATTTTTCTTCACTTCTGGATTCAGCAATTTTTCCAGCATTAGCATTGAATGAGAAGGTTAGCTACATATTTTTTTTTTCATAAATAGCACATGCCCATTATATACTTTTTTGTCTAATTTTTGTCTGTATTTAGGATATAGCAGAGTGGGAGGAGGATACTGATGAGTATGTGCAAAAGAATCTTCCTGCTGAACTTGTAAGTGCAGGATGCAGCATTTGTAGTTTTGTTTGCGGTGTTCATGCTGTCGACTGATTTATTTATTGGCAGGATGAAATTTCAGGATGGACTGAGGATTTATTTACTGCCAGGAAAAATGCAATCAATTTGGGTGTTTGGCACACAGGGGCTAAAATTTAGCCTGTGACAGATGTTTGCACACTAATTACAAGTTTTAAACATTGGTTAATTACAAAACTAATTGCACAACCCCTAGGCTAAATCGCGAGACGAATCTATTAAGCCTAATTAGTCCATGATTTGACAATGTGGTGCTACAGTAATCATTCGCTAATGATGGATTAATTAGGCTTAATAGATTCGTCTCGCGATTTAGCCTAAGGGTTCTGCTATTAGTTTTGTAATTAGCTCATATTTAATCATCCTAATTAGCATCCGAACATCCGACGTGATAGGGCTAAAGTTTAGCCCCTGTCTCCCAAACACATACTTGGTGTTATAGCGCTGTCAAAGGTTGTGATTCTTTTTCTTTCTTCTAGTTTATTGAGCACACTGTACTGTTGAGTTCAGGCTGAGCAAACATATTTTTAGATATTGAATTGCTATACTGTAGTTCATGACTTACTCATTCTGTATCGAGTGCTTTTTATGGCTATATGCACAAACTTCCCAGTTCATACTCATCTTTATTTTTTTTATCGAACCAGGTAGCTTGTTGAATTAATACAAAATGTGCAGATGCTCCACTCATTTACTCGCACCTTTTTTTTTTGGTTTCAGGGTCCACCAGTTGCATCTGCAGCATCCAAGCGCAAGAAAGGTGATAAAAGTAAAGGAAAATTAGAAAGGAGCTCCATTGGGGAGTTATTGGTCATCCTATTCCTATCAAAGTTTCCTATACCTTCCCATGGTGAAAATGCATCATCAATTGCTTCGCGGAAGTAAGAACATAATAAATTTTATCGTAAAAGAAAGAATTACAGAAATGCAGCTTTTCCTGAACTCCTGATGTACTAAATAGTTGATTTCACTATCATTCATTTCAGTTATTTCGGCGTTTGAATGGCATATGGAGGCCTCCAAGATGTAAGATTTGTACATTACATTCATAATAGGCTATCTTATTTGACAAATCTATTTTTATAATAAATGCTGATTCATTTCAGTATCCGTCTTACAGTTTCCTGACTGAGAAGAAAGATTTAACAGTTGCATTGATCAGGAATCGGATTCTTCCATTGTATTCGTTGGATCCATGCAGCCCATATTTGATTTCAACAGCTAATTGGGTTATTGGACAGCTTGCGATATGCCTACCAAGGTTACTTCCTTGTTTCTTAATTTCTTCATCTCATAGGAAATACTGTATCAGAGTAAAAGGCTTCATGTAATATGTATATTCTTGTACATTCTATATTTGACTTTCTAATTTTTATTTGCTTACCTGTAGGCCATGAGCAAGAGTATTTATCATTCCTTAATGAAGGCGTTGACCATGGAGGATGTGGAGGATATAACTTGCTATCCAGTTTATGCCTCTGCTTCTGGTGCTATTGCAGAACTCATTGAGGTAACAGTCAACGTTGTATTTTTCAATGTGGTCCACCTGCCCCTGGAAATGTAAACTGAGGTATTTTCTCTGTGCATTTGGCAGAACAGTTATGCTGCACCTGACTGGCTCGTTCTTTTGCAAGCGGTTGTGAAAAGAATAAGTACTGGAGATGAAAATGAGTCTGCTCTTCTGTTTAAGCTTCTGGGCACTATAGTTGAGGGTGGGCAAGAAAAAATTCTGCCTCATATTCCTGAAATTGTGTCTAACATTGCCAATACCATAATGAAGCTCCTGCCCCCTGTTCCAGAGCCCTGGCCTCAGGTAATAGTGCATCCATCTTCTATGTGTCCAATATTTTGATACTTTGTGCAAGCAGATTAAATCATCATTGCTTGCTTTTAATCATTTCACCAATTATTACTTCCATATAAATAAAATTACTACATGCCTTCTGGAAATTACGGTTTAGCTGATTCAGCATACTCATTCGAACTGAAATCGGAGAGAAGAAGCTGAATCCACCTTGTAAACTTCTTTCAGTGGAATAATTAATACCATCATCCATTCATGTGGAACTACTGAAAGTGTACTTTTTAAAAAACGAAATGCATGTTTCCTCACATTCATGCCCTTGTCACCTTGTATGGTATCCTATTCCTAGCGTATTGGATTCCTTGAGGAAATCCCAACCACACTATTAAATGTATGTGCTATTTAGGTTGTTGAACAGGGTTTTGCTTCACTGGTAGCGATGGCTCAAGCTTGGGAGAGCTCTGCGCCAGATGAAAACAGGAAACATGAAAAGGGGGTCTGGCAGTCAGGCCAGTCTGCTATTGCTCAAACATTTTCGTTGCTGCTACAAAAAGCTTGGTTATTGCCAGTTCAGGAGGACTCTTGTTCTGCATTGCCACCTCCGTCGTGCGTAAATGATGCTTCTGTGTTACTTGAGTTTGTCATGAGGTCTACGACTTGCATGGAAGAAACTGCAAGTATGAAGGTCTTTGAACTAGTAGTTGTATGGGCTGACACTATTGCTAACTGGGACTCCTGGGAGGAGATGGAGGATCAGGAAGTTTTCAATACAATTAAAGAAGCTGTCAATTTCCACCAAAGATTTGACCTCACCGGTTTCTTCCTAAAAATGCTTCCTTCGCAGTCTGAAAATGGTTCACAGAGTTCAATCATTGGCCGGGTTTCTAATTTTGTCACGAGGGCCATTGCAGCCTACCCATCTGCCACATGGAGGGCATGCTCATGCATCCATACGCTACTGCATGCTCCAAATTTCTCCCTTGGAACAGAAGGTGCTAGAAAGACTGTTGCTGTATCCTTTGCGCAAGCAGCATTTTCCCATTTCAAGTCTACATCTGACAGTCCTGCTGGGATATGGAAACCACTTTTGCTGGCAATTTCGTCATGCTACATTTGCTATCCAGATGTCATTGAACAAGTCTTGAACAACTACGATGGTAATGGTTATGCAATCTGGGCATCTGCATTGGCACAAGTCTCAAGCAGCTCATTCAGTCCTGGCCTGTCATCTGAATCCGAGATCAAATTAGCTTGTAAGTAGCTCTGTACTGATCACTGCTATGTTTAATGTTGTTGATATTTTTTGTCATCTTACAAAGTTGGTCAACATTTCACTGCTTGCTACCTTCATGCAGTGCTAACGTTATCGACTGTGATTGAGCGTCTCTTGGTCCTTTCCATGGGTGGCACTAAACTGTTGCAAGACTGCTATGTATCATTGATGGAATCTTGCATTCAGCTGAAGGAAGTTCAAGAGGATGGGGATAATGACGACGACAACGATGGCGCTGAAGATCTTGATGATGAGGAAGAGGAGGAAGATACCGATGATGACGATGAGGTAACAGAATCTAGAATTACGCTTTCTATCTTTTCTTGCCACGCTTGAGCGCGCTACGAAACATAAAAAGAAACAATGCGATTAGGATTCGGAGGATGATGATGTGCGAGAAGAGACGGAAGAAGAATTCCTCGAACGATATGCGCTGGCGGCTGCGGGTGAGTCGATCGAGGTTGTCGAGGAAGGAGATCTGGATGAGGAAACCCAAGACATCAAATTGGGTAAACTTCTTGCATTGTTTTATTTGTATACTAGGATCGTGCCCGTGCGTTGCTACGGGCTACAAAATATTAATATTGCAATATGTGTCTACAAAATATTAATATTGCAATATATGGGAGCATCCAACGGGACAATAATAGTATGAAAATAAGAACAAATATTACATTAATTTAGTCTGATTATTATTTACTTTAGATACATATATGTTTTTGTGACTACGAAAATACAAGTACAGGAGGAAGACATGACAAGAGGAATAAGTTAGATTTTCAAAAGCTATTTGCATATACATATTTTGTCACTACAATAACTAAATAGAAACCATATATTCTACTGATGACTTGATCTCCAACAGCTGATGCCTTTAATTGCTTAATCTTCTATCCTCAGTAGCTGATGATCTCCAACAGCTGATGACTTTAATTTTCTTAATCTTCTATCCTCAGTAGCTGATGACTTGATCTCCAACAGCTGCAAGTTTCTTATGTATATATGTGTTGGGATACGAGGTAGGCTACGCTAGCGCAAAATAAAATATTCTACCGCGTATAACCAGGAAGAACTGCCGTATAAGGATCACGGGATTACCACTCGACGCACTACTGGTGCGGAAGATGTAGATGTGCGTCGGTGCAGTGAAGACGATCACGTAGTCGTACGTAGTCGATCAACGTAGTCGTACGTAGTCGATCACGTCCAGCAGCTCCTCAGCAGCTCGTCCACGTGCACAGCAAGATCGCCTCCGGTGCCGCGGCTCGTCGTCGGCTCGTCGTGGCTCGTCGGCGGCTCGTCGATGGCTCGTCCAAGTGCTGCAGGCGCAACACCTCCAAGGTATCCACACGTGCAGGGAGGAAGCGTCGCAAGCCGGATTGCTAGATCCGCGAGTTGCAACAGGCGAGGGCGTGGGAGGCGCGGCAAGTCTGTTCAGCCAAAAGGTGTAAACCCTAGGGCGCCCCCACCCGTCTATTTATAGAGGTTCCTGATGGGCCTCTGGATCCGAGGCCCATTAGTACTCCTAAACCTAATCCAACTCGGATCAAATCCGAATTGGGCTTCCAGCCCCTTAAGTGTGCGACCCTTTGGGTTCGGATACGTATAGACATGACCCGAGTACTCCTACTCGGCCCAATAGTCGGTAGCGGCCTCTAGCAAGACGTGCCAACTCCTATACGCACACGAAGATCATATCAGACGAACCATCACAACATAATATACATGCTATTCCCTTTGCCTCACGATATTTGGTCTAGCTTCAAGCCGACCGCTCTTTCTCGATCGTGTGATTCGGAATCCCTTTGTAGGTTAACTCTTAACCGTACGTAGCATGGCCATGCATTTTCTGATCCGATCACTCGAGGGGCCCAGAGATATCACTCTCAATCAGAGAGGGGCAAATCCCATCTTGATTGACCATGTCTCATAGCATGCTTCTTGACAAACCCGAAAGCTACCTTTATAACTACCCTGTTACGGCGTAGCGTTTGATAGCCCCTAAATAGGTCGATCCACATCTAGAATACATGCGACAATCTCAGGTCTAAGGACAAAGCGTATATGTTGTTTAAAGAGAGAACTACTTCTCGTGTTGGGTCAGTCCTAACACATGTCTCCACATGTGTCCACATTATTAGTTCAACATCTCCATGTCCATGACTTGTGAAACATAGTCATCAACTAATACATGTGCTAGTCTAATATTCATGTGTGTCCTCACATGAACTCCGACTAGGGACAACTTTAGAATAACCATACAAGTAAAGAGTTTCACATACAATTCACATAATTGCAAATCAATTCAAGTAGCCTTTAATGGATATTCAATGAACACAATATACAAATCATGGATACAAATGGAATATCATCATCTCTATGATTGCCTCTAGGGCATACCTCCAACAGTCTCCCACTTGCACTAGAGTCAATCTAGAAGGTACCTAATACCCATAGCTCTTACATGCGCATCATGCTTAGCCTGCGGGAGTGGTTTTGTCAACGGATCAGAAATGTTCAGATCCGTGTGTATTTTGCATATCTTGATCTCACCCCGGTTAACGAAGTCTCGAATGAGATGAAATCGCCGCATTACGTGTTTGTTCTTCTGGTGGTTCCTTGGCTCCTTTGCTTGCGCAATTGCCCCATTGTTATCACAGTAGAGATTCAATGGGCTGGACGCATTCGGGAACACACCAAGCTCAATGAGGAAATTCCTTATCCAAACACCTTCCTTCGCGGCTTCCGAAGCCGCGATGTACTCGGCTTCTGTCGTAGAATCGGCCACCGTCTCCTGCTTGGAACTCTTCCAACTAACAGCACCACCATTTAACGTGAACACAAATCCTGATTGTGACTTTGAATCATCTCTGTCGGTTTGGAAACTAGCATCGGTGTAACCTGTTACAACGAGCTCCTCCTGACCTCCATAGACGAGGAACATATCTTTAGTCCTTCTCAAGTACTTAAGAATGTTTTTCACCGCTGTCCAGTGACTCTCACCTGGATCAGATTGGTGTCTGCTTGTCATACTTAGCGCATATGAAACATCTGGGCGAGTACTTATCATTGCATACATGATAGATCCAATAGCCGAGGCATATGGCACTCTACTCATGCGATCCCGCTCATCAGCAGTCGAAGGACACTGAGTCTTGCTGAGATGTATGCCATGTGACATAGGCAAGAACCCTTTCTTTGCCTCTTCCATGCTGAACCGCTTCAACACTTTGTCAATGTAAGTATCTTGGCTCAAACCTATAAGCCTTCTCGATCTATCTCTATAGATTTTAATACCCAGAATATATGCCGCTTCCCCTAAGTCCTTCATCGAAAAACTATTTTTCAGTGAAGTCTTTACGAACTCAAGCATAGGAATGTTATTTCCAATCAGTAATATGTCATCCACATATAAGATTAGAAATACTACAGAGCTCCCACTAACCTTCTTGTAAACACAAGACTCTTCTTCGTTCTTGGTGAAGTCAAACCCTTTGACTACTTCATCAAAACGAATGTTCCAACTCCTAGATGCTTGCTTCAATCCATAAATGGATCTCTGAAGCTTGCATACCTTTCCAGCATTTTTCGGATCGACAAAACCCTCGGGCTGTATCATATACACGTCCTCAGCTAGGTTTCCATTCAGGAAAGCTGTCTTGACATCCATCTGCCATATCTCATAATCGAAATATGCAGCTATAGCTAGAATAATCCGAATGGACTTAAGCATCACTACGGGCGAGAAGGTCTCGTCGTAGTCAACTCCTTGAACTTGTCAAAAAGCTTTTGCGACAAGTCGTGCTTTGTAGATGTGAACATTTCCATCCATGTCCTTTTTCTTCTTATAGATCCACTTGCACTCTATGGCTTTAACACCATCAGGCGGGTCAACCAAGTTCCAAACTTGATTGTCTCCCATGGACTCTATTTCGGATTGCATGGCACTCTGCCATTTTTCGGAGTCTGGGTCCATCATTGCTTCTGCATATGTCGCAGGCTCATCATTGTCCAACAATAATATTTCCCGCATTTCGCGGAGCCTTGCCGACCTTCGTGGTTGTGGCGGTGCTTCTCTTGCCATGGGTATCTCAACTTGTTCTGCTACGTTAGCATCACTCATTGATTCTTGCCCGATTGGCTCATCTTGAACTTCTTCAAGATGCACTGTCTTTCCACTCTTTTCTCCTTTGAGAAACTCTTTCTCTAGGAAAACCCCGTTCCGAGCGACAAACACTTTGCCTTCTGATCGGTTGTAGAAATAATATCCCAAAGTTTCCTTTGGATATCCCACGAAAATGCACTTATCCGACTTGGGTGTGATCTTGTCCGACTGAAGTCGCTTGACAAACACTTCACATCCCCAAATCTTTAGAAAAGACAAACTGGGAACCTTTCCAGTCCATATCTCATATGGTGTCTTAACTACGGATTTAGATGGTACCCTATTTAGTGTGAAAGCTGCTGTTTCTAGAGCGTATCCCCAAAATGACAACGGTAGGTCCGACTGGCTCATCATTGATCGAACCATGTCTAACAAAGTTCGATTACGTCGCTCGGACACACCGTTTCTCTGAGGTGTTCCAGGCGGCGTAAGTTGTGGAACAATTCCGCAACTCTTTAGATGATTGCTAAACTCGTGGCTCAAATACTCGCCTCCACGATCAGATCGTAAGGCCTTAATTTTCTTGCCACGCTGATTTTCAACTTCATTCTGAAATTCTTTGAACTTTTCAAAGGTTTCAGACTTGTGCCTCATCAAGTAGACATAGCCGTATCTACTAAAATCATCAGTGAAAGTTATGAAGTATTGGAATCCTCCTCTAGCCGTCGTGCTCATTGGTCCGCATACATCACTATGTACGAGTTCCAACAAGTCTACTGCTCTCTCAGGAAATCCTGTGAAAGGCGTCTTGGTCATCTTGCCTAGCAAGCAAGCCTCACATGTCTCGTATGATTCAAAATCAAACGAAGTTAGAAGTCCATCAGAATGGAGCTTCTTCATGCGCTTTTCACTTATATGACCCAAACGACAATGCCACAAGTAGGTAGGACTCAAATCATTAGGCCGAGGCCTTTTAGCACTTACATTACAGACAGGTGAACCATCAAGATTTAAAACAAATAATCCATTCACAATGGGTGCAAAAGCCATAAACATATTATTCTTAGAGATCACACAACCATTGTTTTCACTCGCAAATGAATAACCATCCTTCATCAAGCATGAAGGAGATAAAATGTTTCGACTTAAACTAGGAACAAAATAACAATTATTCAACTCCATAATAAATCCTGACGGGAGGTGGAGTTGCATCGTCCCGACGGTCAAAGCAGCAACTCTTGCATTATTGCCCACGCGGAAATCAACTTCTCCTCTTTCCACGCTTCTACTTCTTATCATTCCCTGCATCGAATTGCAAATATGAGCAACCGATCCGGTATCAAATACCCAAGAATTAATAACTGTATCAGCGAGAAATATGTTGTCTATAACATAAACAACAAGCGTACCTGAGGTAGAAGTACTCTTACTTCCGCCGTTCTTCAAGGAAGCTAGGTACTGCTTGCAGTTTCTCTTCCAGTGACCAAGTTCATGACAGTAAAAGCACTCTTTATCTGGAGCAGGTCCAGGTCCAGCTTTAACCTTGGGCGGTGGGTTTGGCTTGGACGTTCCAGCCTTGCCCTTCTTCTTCCAAGAATTGCCCTTCTTCTTAAAGCTGGGCTTGTTATGTATCGCCATCACATGGCTGGTACTAGCGCTTTTCTTTATGTCAGCCTCTGCTGTCTTGAGCATACCACACAGCTCATTCAGACCCTTCTCCGTCCCATGCATATGGTAGTTCGAGATGAAGTTCCCATAGCTAGCCGGAAGAGATGAAAGAATGAAATCAGTGGCCAACTCTTGGCCCAGTGGGAAGCCTAGCTTCTCCAACCGTTGAGTGTAACCAACCATCTTGATTACGTGTGGTCCTACTGCTGCGCCTTCTGCTAGCTTGCTCTCAACAAAGGCCTTAGACACATTGAACCTTTCAGTCCTGGCCTGTGTTTGGAACATGTCTCTAAGCGCCACGATCATATCGTGCGCCTCATGGTTTGTTTCGAACTGCATCTGCAGCTCGGGTTCCATGCAAGCAAGCATAAGGCAGCTTACTTCAAGGTTAGCATCACATGCCTTCTTGTAAGCATTCTTAGCAGCAGCGGGTGCATCCTCAGCAGGTTCTTCTGGTAGTGGGTTGTCTAGAACATCTTCCTTTTTCTCAGCCCTGAGAACAATTCTCAGGTTGCGGATCCAATCCGAGTAGTTTGTTCCATTCAACTTGTCCTTCTCAAGGACCGAACGCAAAGCAAACGATGTGGTGGTGTTGCTAGGTGCCATTTAATCTACAACAAAAGTAATGCAAAATACACTAAGACAAACGTATCCATGATAGAGAAAATTACATTAAACTATTTTAACAGAATCTACTCCCACTAAAATCAATATCCCTCTATTGAAACTTAGTGATTCAGGATCCACAACTAACAAGTCTACTAGTGAGCTTTAGCATCACCGCTAGCAAACGAGGTAGATCGGTAAGCAACTTTTGCTAATCATATCACATATGATTCCTGTTGTTGGGTGACATCTCTATGTCTCGGCGCCCAACCTTTATGCCCCAAGGTCCTTAACCGTTAAGATGACCTCGTTAAGCTAACCAACCCTTATGCGTGTAAGTGTCCGACACAAACCCGTCTAGTCAAGGAAAACTAGTGGCACCCTAATTTCATAGACCCACCACTAATTGTACAAGACATGGGACGGTGCAAGTTTTAGTTGGGAGGGCATACTAACTTAAACTTTGTGAGGGATCGTTCTACTTCTAACATCACAGCATGCAGAAAGTAAAACATAAACAGAATAGCATTCACACAGTTGTGACACAGTATGGCCCGTTTTTCATATGGTGATCTCCATCTCCATAGAACCTGTTCACCATGGTGATCTCCATCTCCATGTTCCATGTGCGCCATCCTCCTGGTGATGAGTCCTCCAAGAACTATGCTATTACGCCTAATAGCTAGTAAAGAATCTAGTAATGAAGATTACACAGTTGCTTGGATCATCACAGATTGGTACGCAGACCATTAAATACATTAAAGTGACAACACATATGGCTCCTGCCGTGTTGCCGTACGCGTGACACGCAGGTCACGAATAAGTTACACACATGCATCACATACACAAGGGGGCCATACTGATCACAAGATATATACATACATCCTGCAAAATAGAGTTAGGCGTCCTAACGTTCCAAACTTCGGAGGCTCGAAACTCCATCTTCCAAGCCGAATTTGGCAAATCTAATTTCGCCGAAAACGGCGAAGCGGTTGAAATTCACGTGTAACTTTTTCTGTAGATCAATTTTCGTATAGAAATCGCCTCGATCCGAGATCGTACCGAAAAGTTACGGCTGATTTACCGAAGCATGCGCATACGGCAAAATCCCGACCCCGGCAGTAGATCACATCTACTATAGCACATCTAATGCGCCTGGCGTATGACCCTGGATCTCGATTCGACCAATCATATTGATCTTCCCTCACTGCAACTGGGTTTACGTGTATCACTTAACTCCGATGGCGGAAACCGACCGGTAGGAGTATGTCGTTACACTACCATTGCAGCAAGGGCACGAAATCAGGACATAGATCAAACAGAGAACTCGCATATCTCCATATGCACACATCCCGAATCCAAAACTAAGCAGCTACGGCTCTGATACCACTGTTGGGATACGAGGTAGGCTACGCTAGCGCAAAATAAAATATTCTACCGCGTATAACCAGGAAGAACTGCCGTATAAGGATCACGGGATTACCACTCGACGCACTACTGGTGCGGAAGATGTAGATGTGCGTCGGTGCAGTGAAGACGATCACGTAGTCGTACGTAGTCGATCAACGTAGTCGTACGTAGTCGATCACGTCCAGCAGCTCCTCAGCAGCTCGTCCACGTGCACAGCAAGATCGCCTCCGGTGCCGCGGCTCGTCGTCGGCTCGTCGTGGCTCGTCGGCGGCTCGTCGATGGCTCGTCCAAGTGCTGCAGGCGCAACACCTCCAAGGTATCCACACGTGCAGGGAGGAAGCGTCGCAAGCCGGATTGCTAGATCCGCGAGTTGCAACAGGCGAGGGCGTGGGAGGCGCGGCAGAAGTGTTTCGCCAAAAGGTGTAAAACCCTAGGGCGCCCCCACCCCTCTATTTATAGGGGTTCCTGATGGGCCTCTGGATCCGAGGCCCATTAGTACTCCTAAACCTAATCCAACTCGGATCAGATCCGAATTGGGCTTCCAGCCCCTTAAGTGTGTGACCCTATGGGTTCGGATACGTATAGACATGGCCCGAGTACTCCTACTCGGCCCAATAGTCGGTAGCGGCCTCTAGAAAGACGTGCCAACTCCTATACGCATACGAAGATCATATCAGATGAACCATCACAACATAATATACATGCTATTCCCTTTGCCTCACGATATTTGGTCTAGCTTCAAGCCGACCACTCTTTCTCGATCCTGTGATTCGGAATCCCTTTGTAGGTTAACTCTTAACCGTACGTAGCATGGCCATGCATTTTCGGATCCGATCACTCGAGGGGCCCAGAGATATCACTCTCAATCAGAGAGGGGCAAATCCCATCTTGATTGACCATGTCTCATAGCATGCTTCTTGACAAACCCGAAAGCTACCTTTATGACTACCCTGTTACGGCGTAGCGTTTGATAGCCCCTAAGTAGGTCGATCCACATCTAGAATACATGCGACAATCTCAGGTCTAAGGACAAAGCGTATATGTTGTTTAAAGAGAGAACTATTTCTCGTGTTGGGTCAGTCCTAACACATGTCTCCACATGTGTCCACATTATTAGTTCAACATCTCCATATCCATGACTTGTGAAACATAGTCATCAACTAATACATGTGCTAGTCTAATATTCATGTGTGTCCTCACATGAACTCCGACTAGGGACAACTTTAGAATAACCATACAAGTAAAGAGTTTCACATACAATTCACATAATTGCAAATCAATTCAAGTAGCCTTTAATGGATATTCAATGAACACAATATACAAATCATGGATACAAATGGAATATCATCATCTCTATGATTGCCTCTAGGGCATACCTCCAACAATATGTTCATTATGAAGGGGTAATCGGAGCAGGGCATGCACCTGGATACTTCCCTATGGCTTATCACAGAAGAAATGTAGTAGGACACCTAGAAGTTTACCAGCAGGCAGCAGCCACTTCACAGTAGGCTGCATACAGCATTAGCATATAGTTTATAAAAAATATTTTACTAATACTTGCAGTAATCTTTTACCAGTTCTACAGCAGTAATAATTGCAAAACCAATTTCTTTGTATGCAAGAAAATTGCCTGTACGTGAAGTATATAAAAAATCAGGGTAAAAATGCTCAGTATTATCGCAATAATCAAATTAGGAGTACCATCTAATGTGATGGTCACATGCGACCCATGTCAGCAAAAGAAAAGATGTAATTTTCCAATCTATGAATCTTACTGACCTTATTTATTCACAGAATCAACAAGAAAACCAAGTAACACTGTTACATATGGTCAGCTTGGTCAAGATGAAAATATCACTCGAAGGGATTACGGAAGGTGCATAATCATTGCATTTGACTGGCATTATTTTTCTTTGTTTTGAATAGAAATTTTAGGCAACTTAAAACTACATGAATTAACTTACCATGAAAACAATATTTCGAATCTAAGAATAGCGCCATGGACCAACTGCTCTACAATTTCTCCAGAAGACAGATTGCTTTTGAAGCCCATTGTTCCAGTAGCACAGAATCTGCAGCCCATCTTGCACCCAACCTGTTTAGTAATGTGGAAGAAAAATTAACACCATTAACAAGAAAGTCACAAGCGCAAATCATAAATCATAGTACTCTGATGAGAATAAAGATCTGAACAGGCCTCCTAGCAAAAGATTTGAACCATTGGAAACAAGTTTTTCCAAACTTAAGAGCACCTGACATCCAATAAAAAAACAGATATATTTACCTGTGATGACACACAAAGAGTTGACTGCACTCCTCCAGAGCGAGGCTTTCCATCATATTTCCCCAGTGTTGTGTCATATCGCATGATTACTGCCCATTCTACACCACACAAAGACAGTTCATGCTTCCAATACAAGGGAACTTATATGGTGAAGCTTGCATAAATAAAGTCGCTATGTAGAGGGTATTTTCATCAAATGTATGATTAAAGGAGCTTGGTTGGAACTGAGATTGATTGACCATAAGGTTATGCATGCAATTTGTTGGAAGTCATACCCACATCTCAATATCTCCAAGGATAGGCAATGGCTTACAATCTCAGAAACACCAGCAGTAGTAATTTTTTCACAGCGACTGCATGAGAACAATATGTCATAAATAAGATATAGTTTCTTGAACTTCGAGCAAGTAACAGCTGACAAGACACAAACCCTTACCTAATATCAACTGCCCATAGATTACTACAAACATTTGCTACAGTAGCCAAACCAACATCAGTTACGTCAGATCCAGATATATCTAGGAATTACCTGGAGCTTTCAGCAAGAGCAGTCAAAACTTCATCATTCAGGAGCCTTCTTCTCCTTGCAATAGACAGAATTGGCAACTGTTTCATACAATAAACTCAAAATCAATATGACATGCATAAGTACCAGTAGATATCACATGTCAGCACATGAACTAAATCAACAGAAATTGTTTTACAATTACTGGACCTGACCACTTCAAAAACCCTAATGGACATAGATGAATATCTTAGGTCAAAAACCTTTTGTTCTAACAGTTTCTTCCTGACTACTGATCATATTGACATCCTGTCTGGATTGTGTAAGTGTTTATCAGGTTAATGAGCAAAGAAAGATAATGTAGATTCTCACTTCTTGAGAAGTGTATCAAAGGATACACAAATAGAGTTGGGAGCTGCATCACAGGATTAAGCTGGGTCATGTCGGCGAACTGCAAGTCTCAAGGATCCATTCGGGCACTGCATCTCCTGGACAAAGAGGTGACACATGAATCGAAGGACAGGAGTGGTGCTTGAGGCACCACGACCCGCCGGCCGATGCGGTGACGCGCCACCACGATCCACCAGCCGCCGAAGCAACACCCACTGGCGGTCGCTATCGACCCGAGAGAGGAAGGGAGAGAGGGAGGGAAGAGAGAGAGAGGTGTACCTGGGAGGTCTCGCGACCCGCGTCGGCCGTTGCTGTTGCCGCATCCTGTGTCGGCCGCCCGTGCCGGCGGTCCCCACTGCCGGATCCCGCACCCGCTGGCCGTGCCGACCGTCCCTACCGGATCCCGCATGCGGCGGCTGCCCTCGCCGCCGGATCTCGCGGTTGCCGGATCTGAGAGACAAAGCAGCGAGGGAGAGAGAGGGGCGCTGTCGTCCGCTCGATACGCGCCCGCCGTCTCCGACGCCGCATCCCGCCTTCGCACTAATCCTCGCGGAGCAAGGCGCCACCTCACCTTGCCCCACTAGCGCCACAGACCGCTGGTCGTGTTGCACCCACTGGCCACGGCGCCGGGGGCGAACGGAAAAAAAAAGTGGGGAGGTGGGCAGCGGGGGTGGAGCGGACGGCAAGGATGGGGAGGAGGCGCAAGGGTGGCGGTGAGCTGGGTGTGTCGTGCGGGGCGGCGTAGGGCGGGTGCTGCGGCGAGGGTGCAGCAGGGCGAAGTAGGCACTTGCGGTTGCGGTAGTGTGGCCCAAGGCCTAGGGTGATGCGGAGTAGGTCGCCTAGGTGGCTCCCGCAGGGTGGCGGCGGATGGGAGGCTGCAGGAATCCCAGGGGGTGGCGGTGGAAGGAAGGAGGCAGGAGGCATCGGGGGTGGGCGAGGTTCGCGTGTTAAACCAGAACCAAGGGCAGAGATCGGTGCATGAGTAGCGGACGGAGGAAATTGAGTATAGCGCGGGATGAAAAGGGATCACGGAGGGTACGACGTACGAAAAATTGGTCTTGGTTTTGCTTTTTTTATAGTAGAGATGTTCTTTTTCTAAAAAAAATGGGATGGTTTTGTGACCATATATTTTTCTCTCTCTTTGAGCAAGTGCAGGTTCTCTAGATGAAGTGGACGTGCAAGAAGTGATCCTTTGCCTGGTGCAGAACCAGCCCGCTTTGCGGGCCCAAACGTTGCCGGGCGGCCTAGTTGAGCGAATCGCAGAGGCATTTCCTGAATATGAACATTTGGCCCAAATTCATCGACAAGCTTAAGAGGATAGGAAACATGTGCAGATTTTTCTAGTGTTTATAAGTTTCTTTTCCGTTAACATTTATTTTTTTTTGGCGTCTTGAGTGTATTGTTCCTCTGCGAGGGTGACATTTTGCTCTTGTATTTTATCTGTGGAATTGTGTATGGAAATGTTTAAGCACTTAATTTGTAGCCAAGATGCTAAGGCGTTTTTTTTTGGTAGGATATGCATATGCTAGCTGGAGCAACTTCTTTCATTTTATTTTTCCAATTTTGTGAATGACAAAGCATTGCACGACTGTGATAGCAAGCTATCAGTTCGCCGATTTTTCACTTTATTTTTTATGCACTTAATATTTTGATCTCTCATTCTCGACAGCTAAAATTTGTCAATCTGATCTTGCTCAAAAATGGGATAATTTGACGAATTCTTTCTCTAATGCGGGCCAGCCAGCTAAGAAGGCCCAAACTAGAGGACTGTAATAGCTTGTGCATCTTGGGTAGATCCAGCAGCGGCCCAGCGTATGTATGCGTATACATCTAAACAGGCCCGAAATGGCCCCCAAACCACAAGCAGCCCAAAGTGTTTCGTCCGCACGCCGTTTTTCCTTCAACCAAAAAAATTGGGAAAAAATCAATTTTACTACCCTCACATATGTGTTTTGTCCATCTAACCTCCTCAAAAAAATTTAGGAATAATTTACTCCTCTAAACTATTTTAGTTGGTCCAATCTACCCCTAATAAAATTTGTCTTTTTTATTTCTCAAATTCAACTTTTGTGAGTAGGTAACGAAAATGATGGCACATAGTAGATATATTAAGATTTTTTATGTTTATTTTCATATGTTAGAAATATTGAATACGAAATTGATCCTAGGATACAAAACTGCATGAGAAGTAATCATGAAAATTCATAATTTATTTTTCTAATATTGGGCGTTGTGTTATAATCCACCTATAAAAATTTGAACTCAAAACTCAACTTGTACATGGAGAAAAAAAAATACAAATCTCAATAAGGGGTAGGTTGGAGTGGACCAACAAAAATAATTGAGGGAGTAAATCGAAACTAAATTTTTCATCAGGGGTTAAACGGAAAACGTGAATAGGTGAGGGTAGTAAAGTAGATTTTTTGGAAAAACAAATTTTCCTAAATCCTACTCTAAAATAATCTATATCCTGATTTCTACAAAACATCATGTTGCAATGTTCAGCCAATCGATTACGGATTTTTAATTATGTATGTGCATGCAGTGTCTTTTTTTAATATATATCGCTGCACTGCATATTAAGATATTGGTGGAAAATTTGGTTAGTAAGACACATAGATTCTGAAAAACCAATCGAAACTAACTATTCACGACAAAAGGTCCCTTTTTTTAATCCCGGATCATTCACCCAGGACTAAAGACCTCCTTCCTCGATAGATATAAAGATATATAGATAGATATAAAGATAGATATATGATAGATTTAATTTCACTTCTCCTTACTGGATAACAGATTTGGGTATTGCAGGCCTCACTTCATGAAACCTAGGCCAACAAATTGCCATTTTTAGTTTTTACATAGCTTCATATTTTTCACTGTTGTTATCCCACGGAAGTAATGTTAACAAACATCACCAGCATTAAAACTTATTATTCCTGGATGAATCGACATCCAAGATTTTGCAATACAATATGGGTATCCCTTTTAAATATATCATTATTTGGAAATATAGCATGAAACGGAATAATTAATACATCATTATTTTTATACTGGAATGGCCGGCCGGGTGCCTATGTTTTTATCATTGGCAGCAGCACCTGTCATAATAGTGGTAGGGTACCGCCGGCGCTGCCAGTTTTTTATAGATAAAGGGAAAAAAATTCCAGCTTCTACACCCATGGATCATGGATGTATACAGCCTCACACTGTACAAGGTAGTACATAGACTAAAAAAATAAAGAAAAAAAAGGATTGAATGCTGAGCCTCAATCATATAACCGAATTTCCAACCGAAGTTGTTGAAAAGCTCCATAACACTAGACTCCAGAATCCGGCATCCTTTTCTTAATTCATCTCTCTCTTCCTCTTTAAACAGCAACGACCACTCTCTGATCCAATAAGTCCTCCCTGAAAAACCACCTGCAAGGAAGATTTAGTAAAAGTTCTACTGGAAACCATATCATTCCTATTCAACCAGATAGCCTAACATAGAGCCGCTACACCCACTAAAATTTGGATCCTAAGCTTAGATGAAAATCCTTTTAGCCAAGATCCAAATAAGGCAGATACATTAGAAGGTGGTCGAATATTAAAAACAATGTAAATGGTATTCCAAAAGAACCGAGCCAGTGGCAATCAAAAAACAAGTGTTGTATTGTTTCAGATGCATTAAAAAGCGGCACTTAGTGCTTGCTTGCCAACTTCTTTTGGTCAAATTATCTTTGGTGAGAGTCACTCCTTTATTCAAATACCATAGAAAAACCTTAATCTTGAGAGGAACCTTTAATTTCCACAAAACACACTTCCTTGGTAAAGTACCAGCAGTTTGTATCAAAGCATTAGACATTGAACGAATTGTGAATCGGCCCTTCCCATGCAGATCCCACCTAAAAATATCTTTCTCCTCACTCAATATAATAGTAGCAACTTTTGACACTTGGTCGCGTAATCAATGTCGTGTCGGCAACCACGGGCCACGGCAGTGGTCTTCTGCTCTGCTTTGTGAACCTTGGCCTGCAGCTCGATTCAGCAAACATTCTGTTACTGAATTTCAGAGACACGCTACATGGATTGCAGTATTTGAACTCCACCCATAAATCTTCAAACGCATGGTTTACACAAACTTATTTCAGAAATGGAAGTATATACGTTCAAAAATCATATTACGCACAGGCCAACGGGACAAAACAAGTGCTGAAAAATAATTGGAAGATGGAACGAATCACAGGGTAGCACTCGTCGTGGTTGTTGATATTATTGATTATGTATATAATGCTTTTTAATCTTCTTGAGTGCCACTGACATCCCTCATTGACATCCTCTGGTCAGGTGAGTCACTTGAGCAGATCAAACCCAGCTCAAATATCGTCGTAAGAAAGTCATTCAGATTGCTGGCTGAGGAAGAAACACCTTGCAATAACCCGTCATCCAGAACAGAGGCAAGCTGAATTGGAAATGCTTGACGAACCCACCGCTTAATGCTCAAATCTACGACGAACATGGGATCTGTGGGTCTCTTTCCAGTGAAGACTTCAAGGAGCATGATTCCATAACTGAAAACATCGCTCTTGCATGATGCCTTCCTGTAGGATCCATACTCTGCTCATGAGACCGGAAACAAAGAATTCAAGCAGGACTGAATCAACACTGTTAACAAAATATACACCAACCAAAATTCAGAGCCACGGTACGGAGTATGGATGTACCTGGTGCCATGTACCCAAGTGTTCCAAGCATGCTTGAAGTGATCATGTAGTTGTCATCACCCAATAGCAACTTTGCGATTCCAAAGTCCGACATGTGCCGTCATGTCTTCATCAAATAGCACGTTGCTAGGCTTCAAGTCGCAGTGCAGGACTACCTTGTGGCGGACAGGAGGTGAAGCGTCTTTGTGGAGTGGTGGACTGGCTCAGGCTGGAGGAGGAAGAAAGATCTCTGCCTTGAGTTTTAATGGGGGATAAGCTTTTATCCCGATTTAAAAGACCAAGCAGGACAAAAATGACTCCCTTTTATCCCGGTTGAAGTTTACTCCCGGTTGGAAGTTCGAACTGGAACGAAAGAATCACCCTTTTATCTCGGTTGGAATTATCAACCGGAAGTAATCTTTTTGTCCCGGTTGGTAACTCAAACCGGGACAAAAGAGTAGCTCTTTTGTCCCGGTTGAAGGCTCGGAAACGTTTTGTTACAACCGGGATAAAAAGGACGGCATTTAGTTCCGGTTGCAAATACCAACCGGGAGTAAAGTTCCGTCTCATTCCAACCTACCGTGGCACATCCTTTTTTCCCGAGCCTACTTTAAATCGAGATAAAAAAGGACGTATTTAAAGTCAGTTCTCTATTAGTATCCGTGAGTTGCGACCAGGTTCTGACAGAATACGGTCGATGGTTGTAGTTACAGTAGGCAACTCGTTTCCCTTGATGCAGCACTGTCTGCGAATTGCAAGCGAGAATCTTCCTGCTTGTAGTTCGGATACAATAATCACATCGAGAAGAAAGCTACAACATATATAGTATTTATCGTGATGGGAATTCAGGTCGCTCGGTCAGCAGGACCAGCAGAACGGGCTGTGCGCCTTGAGCTCTTCCACGACGCCGGCGACTGACCCAGCCGCGGCAGCGATCGACACGACGAGGCACCCGGCGCTGCGCGCATGTAGGAGCAGCCACCGCATGGTCCCCCGTGGCACCCTGCGCTGCGCGATGTACATCTCCACGGGGAAGTACACTGTGAGCGGCCAGAAGGAGACTGCCCCGATGAAAGCGTTGGCCACGTCCAGCAGCCAGAAGGGCTCGTAGAAGCCGAAGCCGGTGAGCATGTTGTCGGGGGCCGTTCTGCCGAACGCCGCGTACCCCACGCACCCGCACAGCAGGTAGATCACAGTGGTCACCACCACGCTCACTGCCGTCGCCTTCTTCATCACCGTTGCCTCCGATGGCGGCGGTAACTTTATCGTATCCTGGATGTATGAAGATTGAAGACAGCAGGCACGGAGGTATTACAATTTACAGGTAAGCAACAACCAATAAAATTACATTCTCCTACAGATTGGCAAAGATGAGACAGAAAAATCAGCTGTCACGGTTGGTAACATGCCTGGATCTCCAGCAGAATGATAGAGAAACCGTAAGCGAACGCGATGTTCCCGAAGGCCTGAAGGCTGCGCCAGACCTTTTGCATCAATGTCACCCTGGCGCCGGCGCCGATGACCCCGGCGAGGCTGCCCCTTAGTCTTCCGTTTGCTGCAATTCTTGCACACGTCAGCACTTAACAGGTTAATTGCAAGGAGAATTTTTATCCCATATTTCCACGGATTCCAAATTGTTGGTCATTTTAACTTTTCTAGGTAGATATATTGTATGTCTTCAATCTCTGTGCGGCTCTAAACATGATCACTAGGGGTGCCCAGCTCCACCTCCATGCTGCGATCGTGGAGGGGCGCCACGCTGACGGCGCGAGACATTGCCAAAGATGCTTGTTTATGAGAAGTCAAGAAATGGGTGGGGAGAACTAGTATCGGAAGAAATCAAGGTCAGCACCCAGAATTTAAAGTTTGAGGCTCACAGAGATTTGTGATGGATACTATCTATACCGTGCAATCTTGGAAAGTATCAATCAAGACTATAAGATGCCAATCCACCAGATACGTTCCCTTGATTTTCGAGGGTAGTCGTTGTTTATGAAGGAACAAAAGTGAGGTCATCGTTATTTAACACACTACGGGAGACAGAACTTTTGCCGAGTGCCTGGGGCACTCGGCAAAGCCACTAAAACACTCGGCAAAGCCTTTGCCGAGTGTAACACTCGGCAAAGGGCACACGGCAAATATTGTGTCGGCAAAGCCTAGTTTGCCGAGTGTCAAAACTCGGACACTCGGCAAACATGTTGCCGACGGCCAAAAAACACTCGACGAATAGATGGACTCGGCGAACCGCGGACTGACGGCGTCGGTTAACGGCCAGTTTGCCGAGTGCCTAACGGGTGGCACTCGGCAAACACCTGGTCTTTGCCGAGTGCCGGGCGTCCGAGGTTGGTCTGCTGAGTGTCACGTGTTAGGCACTCGGGAAACTGGCCGTTAACTGTGCCATACTGCCAGGAGACCGAGGCCATCTATTCGTCGAGTGCAATCTGCTCTTCAACACACGCTTAGATCCACTCCATCGACTCCAACAGCTCGAGTGGTCTAACGTGTTCAACTTCTTACTCTCCATCGACAGAAGGTACATAAGCCGTTACTTATTCACCAACCTATGTGGCCTCTAGAGTGTGTCAATCTTTTTGACCGCCAAGCTGGCTTGGCCGCTGTGGAGGACCATGTTTATGTGATTGTCTGCGTTTCTGATTATATTTGGAGGACAAGTGATCTGCGCTAAATATATTTTGCCGTAATGCTTTTATATGATTAATTTTCTGACTATACATGTCAAAAATAATCATGTTACCAATATGT
>NC_028457.1:40064226-40078438 GCF_000263155.2 Setaria italica
ACTCGATTGGTGGATGGAGACGACGTTCACGGCCCGACTACAGCCTTCCAAGCTGCGCCTTAGCAACCGATACACCACCTCCAATGGCTGCCGCGATCTTGTGGAGCGCGTCACCCGGCCACTAGGGCACTCGTCCTGCAAGCAATCGAAGAACAAGCAAGAACAAGTATAACAAGCAACTCAATTGCAAATATAGAGATGGAAACCAATCTGAACTCACAAAGTTGGGGTTCTGAATCGAGTAGAACGGATGGTCTAGTCGACACACACGTCTACAAGGAAGTAGCAATGGCTAAACTTTCAACAAAACAAGACCCAATCTGTTCGTGGCGGCTCTAATCCTTATTAATACCTAGGAGGACGACCAGGGGGGTGTTGGGGTCGTGCTCCAACCCTAGGACACGTCTCTAATGGACCCAACTTGATACACGGCCCATCAGGCCAAAATAGGGCGACGCAGCACCTGTGGACAGAAAACCTCTCTGTAGTATTTCGATGATTGCGGCCGCCTCAGAATAGATATGGACATGAGTCCGGATCCATATGAAAATAGACTTCATAAGGATTCCAAGGAGTACTTGAACACCCAAAACGGAGTTCGGATGAGGTCGTGGCGGTCGTTGCAAGTTGGGCCAGAACTGTAGTCCGAATCCAGCAACAAAACGTGTTGGATTGGATCTCTTTCTTTCCTTGGGCCAAAAGTGACGTGGTGGCCTGGTGGAGGACGTTAGGAATACTTGGACTTGGCCCCCAATCTACTTCTTTGGTCCTCCATGCCTTCCATGTGTGTTTAACACTATTTTTGATCCATGTATGTATTTCTGAAATTGACAACGAATACACATCATGGTGCAGCATCAATTCATCAAATGTATCACATATAATTATGATAAAGAATTGTTTCACCTCGGAATTAAAAGATACTAATATGGTTGTATCTGAACATGTGATGTCCTCATCATTCTCCCCTTCTTGGCTGCAAGTCGTCCTCGACTTGCCCCAGTGGCATTCTAAGGTGCTTGTTTTGATGTTGGAGCACGGAGCGACGGCCATGCTGCATGGCCACAACGAGTAATGCTCCCCTTCTTTGGTCTTACCCTGTTGCATATGAGAAAAACTAGAAAAGCTTTGCAAGACATTATTAGTGTTAGTGCAGCCCTCTATTTGATCTTGGTATTGGTGCCCAAAAGGATATTTCATATGAGAGCAAAAATAAACTTTATGCACCAAATATTCTCCTTTGCTGTCGTATTTGCCAATTGGATGAAGCGAACAATGATTAAAGCTTGGCAAACTAGAATCAAATTTAAGTCTCTCTTTTAGACAACTTAGATTACACAGAACATCAAATTCAATATAACCCAAAGTATTTAAAGAGGATAGCAAATTCAGTTCATCTTGTGCACAACTAATAGGATGAAAAAGCTTTGCTTCAGCACATTTATATGTTTCCAAATGAAAAGTATCACACTTATTTGTTACTTGTGGCATAGGAGTAAAAGAATCATCATCACACAAGTCTTCTTTATCACAAGGAACAGCAAGTAATTCATTTTGTGACAAAGGAAAATCAACAGTGGGTTCCACTATTTGTTGCTCGTCATTAGCATGCAAGGTGGACAAATTTTGGACATTATGGGTCACATCATTATTGCAAGTATTCACAGATAATAGAATCTCCTTTTCAGCATTGAGAGCAAGACAATACAATTGAGCAAGATGCATGCATGATTTGCTAATTAACAAAGTTCGAATTTCAGAATTGAGCCCTCTTATGAACCTACTCATCACATCTTCCATGCATTCATCTAATCCACCATACATGATACAAATTTTAAAATCATGGAAGTATTCTTTCACAGTCCTACTACCTTGCCTCAAGTTGTCTAATTTAGCAAGCAAATAATCAGCATAATATTCAGGAATGAATGCATCTCTAAAAAGAAATTTAAAGTCTTCCCAAGATTCTAGAAGTTTCTTACGCCTACAAATGTGTTTCCATTGTAGCAAGGCAAATTCAGTCAAAATATTAGAGGCAATATAAATCTTTTGTTTCTCGGACAGGTCATGCTCATCAAATTCATTATCTACTTTTATCTCCCAATCAATGTAAGCTTTAGGATCAAACTTACCATCATATAACGGCAAGTGTTGAATAACACCCTGAATATGAGAGTCTAGTTTCATCAGCTCCAAAATCTCCGTATCACCTGCCATGGTTAGTAGGAAACAAGAAACACAAAAATAATATGTATCCTCCTGTCAACTACTATGATGTGTTGGTTGTAATTCTCTCAAACTCAACTTGTAAAAACAAGCCCTTACAAGTTCTTACCAAGCCAAACAGGAGGTGACGGCAACCAACAAGTCTGCAACCGTGGAGTGAAGTGTATCGATGCCGCAGCAACAAAAGCCTATCAAGCTGTAGTCGAATATGTGGAGCTCTAGGTGGGCTAAAGCAAGGAAATATACTAGCACCACGTTAGTCACAAAAGCAAGCTGAATAATAGTTCAACGGTGGTACTGTGCTGGTCCTAGCCTAGACCGTGCTAGAGACGCGAGCCTGGACACAAAGGAAGTCACAACACACCACCGGAAAACAATAGGGAAGCACAACGAACAGCCCCTTTTCTTCCTGTTTTTTTTTGTCTTTCTTTTCCTTTTTTTTTTCTTCTGTTTTTTTTTCTTCTTTTTTTTTCCAGGGGATCCTCAAATCTGATTATATGAACAAAAGGACTTCACAAGAGTCACACACCACACAAACTTTTTTCGAAAGGATAGAAATCAGATTTGGACTCAAGACAGCAACAGGGCAGCTATCAATTCGGACTCCAAACCGATTCCAACTTGAACTCAGCACCACGTGGGATTTGATCTTAAACAAACTCGGAGTAGGACTCAGACTTGAATATAAACATGTATTCAGATTCAGCCAACAGAAGGTTTTATACGGTAGCACATGGTTGTGACTGGAACGTGACAAGAACTCAAAACTCTAAAGGACTAAAACTAAGACCAGCAACTCAACACAACCGAAGCAACCAAAAACTCAACAAGCCCTAACTAAGCAGTGCTAGCAAAGGCTCAAAGGGTTTATAGGATTGCGGGTAAACTAATCTACTATTTTTTTTTGGCTTTTTCTGGACTATGGGAAATTAAAAACAGCAAAGAACTAGAAGTCTCTCACCGATAAACCTTGCTCTGATTACCAACTGATATGAACCCACTAGGGTTGATTCCCGATCTTTCGATGAGAGAGGTGGATAACTCGATTGGTGGATGGAGACGACGTTCACGGCCCGACTACAGCCTTCCAAGCTGCGCCTTAGCAACCGATACACCACCTCCAATGGCTGCCGCGATCTTGTGGAGCGCGTCACCCGGCCACTAGGGCACTCGTCCTGCAAGCAATCGAAGAACAAGCAAGAACAAGTATAACAAGCAACTCAATTGCAAATATAGAGATGGAAACCAATCTGAACTCACAAAGTTGGGGTTCTGAATCGAGTAGAACGGATGGTCTAGTCGACACACACGTCTACAAGGAAGTAGCAATGGCTAAACTTTGAACAAAACAAGACCCAATCTGTTCGTGGCGGCTCTAATCCTTATTAATACCTAGGAGGACGACCAGGGGGGTGTTGGGGTCGTGCTCCAACCCTAGGACACGTCTCTAATGGACCCAACTTGATACACGGCCCATCGGGCCAAAATAGGGCGACGCAGCACCTGTGGACAGAAAACCTCTCTGTAGTATTTCGATGATTGCGGCCGCCTCAGAATAGATATGGACATGAGTCCGGATCCATATGAAAATAGACTTCATAAGGATTCCAAGGAGTACTTGAACGCCCAAAACGGAGTCCGGATGAGGTCGTGGCGGTCGTTGCAAGTTGGGCTAGAACTGTAGTCCGAATCCAGCAACAAAACGTGTTGGATTGGATCTCTTTCTTTCCTTGGGCCAAAAGTGACGTGGTGGCCTGGTGGAGGACGTTAGGAATACTTGGACTTGGCCCCCAATCTACTTCTTTGGTCCTCCATGCCTTCCATGTGTGTTTAACACTATTTTTGATCCATGTATGTATTTCTGAAATTGACAACGAATACACATCATGGTGCAGCATCAATTCATCAAATGTATCACATATAATTATGATAAAGAATTGTTTCACCTCGGAGTTAAAAGATACTAATATGGTTGTATCCGAACATGTGATGTCCTCATCATTAGCGATGTCCAATTTGAGGAAAATAGCTGGCACTTTGTTTCTATGATATCTTCTTGCCGTACTTCGCACTGTCATAAAGTTGTCATGGATACTCCGCGTCTTAATGAACGCGCTTTGGCATTTGGAGACAATTGCATTCATGTGGGGTTGTAATCTCACTGCCATAGCCTTCGTGATGATCTTGGTGAACAAATGAATGAGGCTTATAGGCCTGAAGTCCTGCACGGTGTTTGCCCCCTCTTTCTTCGGGATGAGTATGATGGTAGCTGTGTTAATTAGCTGGAGGCTGTTGCATCGGAGACAGTAGAATGCGTTTACTGCTACCATTACATCCCGTTTTATAGTGCTCCAGCATGATTTTAGGAATAGCCCCGTAAACCTGTCCGGACCAGGTGCTTTATCCCCTGGCATGCTAAGGATTGCTTGCTTGATTTCCTCTTCAAAGAATGGTGAGTCTAGAAACGACAGATCATGCTGGTTGAGGCGAAGAAGGTCCCAATTGAGGTCCACTATGCGTGGTTGGGGCTGCTGCATGGCTGCCGTAAAAAAATCTTGTATGTCGGCCGCCTTTTCTTCATGTGTGCACGCCCAGCCATTCTCTCTTTTAAGCTTCGGTATGTAATTTTTGCGCTTCCTGGAGTTTACTCGCCGGTGAAAAAAACGCATATTAGCGTCTCCGAGTTTAAGGTTTGAGCATCTGCTTGCTTGATTTTTGCGCGCGCGCTCAATTATGGCTAGCCCCATGACCCTTAGCTTTAGTCTACTTCGCAAGGTTCGCTTGGCCTCCGTAAATTGCCGATGTTCTTGCGCTATGTCGAACCGTAGAATCACGTCCAGGGCCATGTGCAATTGCATTCTCACATCTGGTATGAGGCGTCCGCTCCACTCTCTTAGTGCGACAGCTGTGGTGTGAAGCTTGTGAAAGAGCCTGTGAAAAGGCTCGTGATGCGGCGAGTGCGTGGTCCACGCACGTGCTATAGTATCCGTAAACCCCGGGAGCATTGTCCAAAAGTTCTCAAACTTGAAGGATCTGGGGCGTCTGGGGCCACTCTGATTAGAGAGCAAGATAGGACAATGGTCGGATAGGGAAGTTGAAAGAGCGTGTAGAACGTGTGTGTTGAATGCATTTTCCCATTCCGCATTTGCAAAAACTTTATCCAATCTAACAATTGTCGGGCTTTGCCTCTCGTTGCTCCAAGTGAATTGCCTATTTTGAAGATGTATCTCACGTAGATCGTTGTCATCTAGTGCTTGTTTGAATAAATTCATAAGCCTCAGGTTTAGCTTGTTATTATTTTTGTCGCTTGCTTTGTAAATAATGTTGAAGTCGCCCAGTACTAACCATTGAGAGCCGCGTTGAGGTCGCTGTGCTTGTATTTCTACTAGGAACTGGGTTTTTTCATTAGATTGTGTTGGCCCGTAAACCACGGTGAGCGATTCTCCATTTCCTGCATTGCTACTGTTGCTGTTATGTGATAAGTTCCTAGCACAATGTCTGTGAGCGCAACGTGAGAGCTGTTCCATAACAGTAGGATGCCACTCCTGGTTCCATTAGGTCCCCCAGCCGGCTTGTACGAGTGGCTGTCAAGCCTGGAGCCTCCTAAATAACTTGCCGTGAAGTGGTCAATATTACTTAACTTGGTTTTCTGGAGGCATGCGATGTGGCAAAGGGTTGATGAAATGGTCTCCCGTACTGTATCTCTTCTCGCTCTCTGGTTTAGACCTCTCACGTTCCAGCATAGGATTTCAAGATTCATGAGGGATTTGAGAAACACTTGTCCCTGGCTGGCTTGTCCTAGGGAGCAACGCATGCCCACTCCATGAGACGGTACGTGCACAAGCATTGCAGCACCCACCCACTCTTGGTATACGCAGTGCCCACCAGTGTTGACATGCTGCCATTGCTCGTGACACTGAGCACCAGCTGCAAAGAAAGACCACATCCGAGCAGGCAGTAGAAGGCAGATAATGCACCAGAGAAACACCATAGCATTGTTGCATACAAGCAACAGGCAGCAGGCAGCAGCCAGCAGGCAGCACAGGCATACTACTCTTGGTCAACACACGAAGGGGACAAATTGCAGAAATAAGTGAAACACCATAGCATTGTTCAGGTGGCAAGATTACATTCGAGCTGAACTGTAGCATAACTGATACGATGGCTGAGCTGCAGAAATTAGAGATTACAGATGTTGTAGTTAACATGATAAGTAGCAGGACTCTCTGTGGTTGCTGCGTTTGGATCAGATGACGACCTGTGGAGCTGCAGTCGCTGCAGCAAAGGCCCCTCCGTGGATGTTGTTGGCGTCTTCCCCTTCTCCCTCCTGAGCTATGTCCCCCTGAAAGTCTTCAATGGCTTCACCAGCCACCCTGGCCATTGCTTCATCAAGCTCTTGAGCAGCAGGGTCATCAAGGTTGAAAGCCGCCGTCAGCGCTGCAATAACATCTTGAGGCATCGGACCCTGGAACATAGACAAGTACTCCTGCAAAGCAACCTCGATGGGCTGTAGATCATCAGTGAGTAGACCCAATTTGCGGCAGAGGTTATGTTGTGCTCTTTGAACCATCGGCATCGGCCTACGATTTGAAAGTCTTGCACTGCGGCGTACCGTCGACATGTCAAAAACACATTTTGGTCATCGCGGCTTGGGCGCCTTGCCCTGCTGATGCTGTGTCTGGTCCTCCACTGTCTGGAGCTGAAGCACCTGTGCCGGCTTGGTGAAGAAGGTGCTGACCGCAGAGGTTGGCCTGTTCATGCTGGTGACGTTTGCTGTGTTTCTTGCTGCTCCATCCTGCTGCTTTAGCACCTGCTCGATATGCGCATTGTTAGAGCGGCAATGGTCCCTATCAATCGAAGGTGACAGCGGCAGTGGCAGCTCGTGGGTGATTCGCTGGAGGTGCACCTGGAGGCTGGTCAGCGCCTCCTCCACCTCCTGGACCGAGATTGGGTCTGCAGCCGTGTCCTGCAAATCATTCAGGCCACCTGTGCCGCCGGGGGAGGTGCGCGTCATCTGTTCAAGAGGAGGGGAGTCAAAAAAGGTGTGGCTGCTAGGTGAGATGCAATCAGCCATTAAAGGTGTAGACGAAGGTGGCGCTGGAGGCTCCTGGTTCCAGCCAGGCGAGAGCTCGTGTACCGTAGTTGTGTCCCTCATGGGTGAGTTGTGGCCGGGCATTGCCAGGTCGACTTTGATGCGATTGAACGCTTGTGACACCTTGACCGTCGGCTGGCTGTTCTTGTCTTTGCACTGCTCCCCAGACCAGACTTCATCCCCTTCATGCGTAAGGTGAAGAGCATCGGCCAGGACGGCTGCTTTGTTGATGTAGTCATACAGGTTGGGCAGTTGGGGAGGGTTGCCGTCGGTCTTCCCATCTTGCCTGCATAGAAAGTTTGCAGCTACCTCCTTCATATTAGAAGCACGGTTAGCGAACAGGAACTTTAGTTCAAGCGCTCTCGCATCACGGACAGGGCCGAACAGGGAGAGCTGATGGGGCATGGAGGTGCCGCTGGGTTGGGTTTGGTGCTGCCGCTCCCCGTGCTTGCTCCCGCCGCCCCAGTTCTGGCGCCTGGGCGAGCGGTCGTGCTCACGGCTGGTGTCGCCGCCCGTGCCCTTGTGCGCGTCGTGTGCACGTTAGGTACGGTCACCTCGCCCGTGCTGATCGCGGTCGTCGTTGTCGTGGTTCCGCCGGCGCCAGACGTTCCACCTGCTGGTGGGATGGTCGTTGTTGTAGCTCCTTCGCTGGTGATCCTCCTTTTCATCGTGCCGGTCGCTCTCGCCTGCCGCACTGCTCTGACCATGGCGAGGATGGTCAGACCGCGAAGGTGAAAGTTGGCGCTCTACACGTTCCACCCGTCGAGGTCTCATCTCCCCATCGATGCACCCAAGGTGCCGGGGAGGAAGCCGGCGGATCAACGGCGTGCAAGACGTCCGGTCGTTGAGGTTGACGGACGCGAGGGTGTAGTCTTGGATCTCCTCGAGGTGAAGGATGATGCAGTGCTTGACGCCACGCTGCCACTGTCCCGGTGGTGTCTTGGACACCATCATGTCCTCCAGCCTGGGGTCGCGCGCCCGGCCGGTGAACGTGAGCCAGGCACACTTTGGGATGGAGCTTGGGTTAGCTGTCCAAGCCCAAAGGTTGATCATCTTCGTCTAGTGCGGTTGCTCCAGGTTGGTGTCGATGGCCTCAAGGGTGCAGGTGCTGCCGATGAGCCGTTCCACAATGTCAGCTCACCAGGCATGCATCGGCACGCCGTCAAGGCAGAGCCTGACACAGAAGAGGAGCGCTGCACCTTCAACATCACGCAGGCTTCTCCACTTGGTGAAGAAGACTTCCACGCTAGAACCTGCAGCCTTCCCCTTCTGGAGAGCTTCGGTGCAGTGGTGACTGTACTTAAACTTGATCAAGAAAGCCTCAGGAAAGTGGTGTGAGACGATCACCTCTCCATGGCACAACCTAAATTCCTCCCTGATGGCGCGTTCGACGTCGCGTGGGTTGACAGGTTCCTGGCCACGCACAGCCCAAGTGACCACCGCCGTCGTCTCCCACTCATGCAGATCGGTGTCGATGTCCCCGGTTGCTTGAACCAGGCAATCCACCTGCTCCGGCCTAGTCGCGGGGTCGCCGAGCCGTGACATGGTCGTCGAGGGTGCGGGCTTCGGCGGGCGGGGGCAGTTGCTGGCGAGGAGGCGACCGGATCCGGCGAGGTGTCGGCTGTTGTCGTGGCGGAGATCGAGCTTGGCGTAGGGGTGGCTGCTGACGAAGAGGAGGCCGAGCTTGGTGACGAAGGGGTTGGCGAGCTGGAGCTCGAGCCTGGTGAAGATGCACCTGTGGAGGCCGAGCGTGGTCAAGGGGGGGGTGCGCGTCGATCCTGCTCCCCGGCGAACTCCGCGCGACGGGAAGGGCGCTGCACAGACGACCTTGTGCTGAGGCGATGGCCAGTGGGGCAGAGCTTGGCGCGGTGACCGTAGCGGAGGCAGAGGTAGCACCTGACGGGGTCGCGGTGCGATGATCCGGGGCCAAACAGACGAAGCAACGCCTGTTTGTTCTGGCCCGAAAAGCTTGCAACGTTGGGGAAGGTTGGAGCCGGAGGCGTTCACTGTCGGAGTGTCGATGTGGAGAAGGTCGGCCAGGCGGACTTGAATGGCGCCCTCTCCTCCACCAGTGAGGCTGTCTGACGGCCGTCCAGCCATCCTGAGGAGTGAAGAGGTCGTCCTTGCGCCGTGCTCCGGTCACCTCGGGCACAGCTTCAGAGGCAGCGGGGCGGGAGATGAGTGGAGAAGTCGCGCTGCGGGAGTAACTGCTCCGGATGAGGCGGTAGCTGGGCGGAGAAGACGCATAGCCATGGGCGTAGTTACTGCAGCAGGTGGGAGCAGTAAAAGCGGATAGAGGAGCCTTACCAGGCGACGGCGCATGATCACCCCTGACAACTTGCGCGTAGGAGAGAAAGGGCCGGGCGAGGCATGATTGCTGCGGATCTGGCGAGATTCGTGCTGCGGAGCTTACCTGGGAAGCATCTGGAGTTCTGCAGTTCAAATTGATGAAAGGGGATCTGGGGGAAAAGCAGCTGCCAGGGTCTCTGTGCGGGGGCTGGAAGCTGGGCGAGGGGCCGGCAGTGGGGATGGCCAGGAGGCCGCGGAGGCTCTGGTTGCTGGGAGGGAGCGGCGCTGGGGCTTGGTCGGCGGGGCAGGGCGCGGGGGAGCGAGCTGTGGGGTCATGTCAGCGTCTTTCTGTTTTGCAATTTTAATCTTGTGGTTAACGTGTTTACAAATGCTGCCAGTTTTCAACTGTGATTTTGTAAAAGGAGCTTGCTAGTCTGTGATGACTTCTGAAAAATCTGATTCTGATGCAACTGGAGGCTTCTGGTTGGCCGAATCAGGAGGAAATAGCGGTCGGATAACGTTTTATATCCACATCACAACCATGTCGAAGGGAGCTTCCTCACTGAGAAAAGCACTACCAGGGGCATAGATTGGAAGTTGGGCACCCAGGTTTCATAACTAACAGCTCTAAAAAATGGTTTCGTAACTAACAGCCCTAAAAAAAGGTTTTTTTTAAACGAGCCAGCAGAAGAGTTGCTGCTTTATTAATAAAGAAGAATGTCCGAGGGGCGAAACAAGATAGGAAACTTTACATGCTATACACTGCGAGCTTAGCTAGCGGCCCGAAGAAGTAAAAAGGAACATACACCCCTATATACACTCAACTACACATTGCGGCGTCAAGGAACCGCTTCATGTGCTTAGCACTTGCCGCCATCCACGTGATTGCCTCGTCCTTTACCCGAGCCACTAAGCGAGGGATGGTTTTGTATCCAACAGATCAAGGATCGTCTGCTTAGGCCCAACAGATCAAGGACCTCTCGTAGTTGTGTCAAATCGATATCATCTCGGAAGGAGAAGAGAACGTCAAGGAGCAATGATTGTCCGATTGCAATGGCAATGGAGGTGTTGCGTTGCTCGGAGAACAAATCTTCTGCTCTTCAGATCGGCTGAGGCTGGTCTTGTATTCTTAAGAACATCAGTTTCTCTGCCTCTTAATCCTTTTTTCCCTCTTCAATTTAATTTCTTTTTGCGGTTTAAATTTAATTCATTCGCTCGTCAGTTAACATAACAGTTTCGTTTTTGCCAAATATAAATTTAAACGTTCCGTAACTGGATAAAAAAAATGAACGTTGTTTCTTGATCACGATGTAAACGTCGTTGTCAAATGACAACATCAACGAGAAATGATTCAGGCAGCCCCTTTCTCCAATCTCAATGGCAAATCATTTGGCGTTGATTTTGCCGCTTCGTTGGGAATTTTGTGATGTCGTGCGGGTGCAGTGATTATAAAAACATTCCTCGTCCTGATGGGAGATCCCCCGTGATTGTCTCCTATACACCCATAGAATCTGATGACAGTATGAAACTGATGGGAATAGTAGCGATTACTGATTACAGTATGAAACTGATAACAAACCAGAATCAACAAGCTAAGCAAACATGTAGACACAGTACAGAAACAGCCACGTCATGCTTCATCAAGTACATAAATTATTAATTAATTACATAACTTCAACCTTTTTGCAGGCACTAGTTTCTTTTTTCTCAATGTGGCCTGTTATCAGAGGCCTAAAGTATTGTTTTCCACTTTCTATTTTCTTTACCTTCACATCCTCTATCCTTCTTTTTCGAAGCTTTTGTTGTATGAACAATTGAACATTTTTATCACTTCTTTAACACAATGATGTGCAATTCTCTGCGCATTCAAGAAAAAACTATTCAACCAATCAACGGCTCTAGCGAAATGGAGAAATCTATTCTAGGGGCAATGATGCAATTGGCCCTGCATCCGATGGGATGCTTCATATAATAGCAGCAGAAAAATAAATCAGACTTGAGCCCAGAATCAATAGATGAACATAGAAACAAGAGGTGGCTATTTGTTTTATGGCAGGATAACCTTGACAACATTTCCCCCCCAAGTTTTTAGTAAAATTATAAGACATTTGAGTTCCAATGTTCTTCAATCTATTTACAAATGATACTGCACGAAAGCAAATTATGACTCAGATATTATATCACCAATTGTTTGTCCAACAAAATCTGACACAATGAAACTGCTACTTGACAGCCCTTCTGAAGACAAGATGAACACTAAATGTCGCACTAAAATTTCATGAAAGGGAAATAGCATAGACAGATTAACTACAAGTAATTCTAGTTTTAATAAGTAGCTGATTTGAGCATTGGCCAAATAGTAGGTGAAATGTGCCTGAATACTAAACTGAAAGGCAACTTCTCAACATTATGACCAAGATGAATTCCACAAGGCAACCATCATTTGATCATAATGACTTGCACAATTTGTATGTAAACTGTTCAAAATAAAGTAAATGACTTGGTAGTATAACAGCTCTCAGCGAAACCAACAGTGGACCAAGAGATCAGTTCTCTTTGTTAACTGTAACAGCGTGCCGCGTGCCATTATCTGAAAAGATAACAAGCACAAAACTCATAACCAACTCCAATTCAGCATTTCCACTTTGGTGAGCTACGTGCTAGACTGCTAGTACTAACTGATCCAAAGGTTACAAGACTGAACTTAGATGTAAGCTTCAGCTATGTAGGAAAATAACAGATTTCTTTTTACAAGAAAATCTGAAGCAAGGTAGTAGGATAACACCATATCAACAAATTTATATCATGATTTAGCAATTCTACCTACACTGTCATGGTCCTTAAAAAATTGAATCTCGTAACCAAAAAAATATGTTCTGTTTTCCAATGCCTAATTGTTAACGAACCAGAAGCAACTGACTAACCAAACATATAAAGCTGTAAAATTCAGGATAGCAGAAGAAGCAAGAGCTAGTACCATACCGGCACTACGGGAAAGCTTAACGTCGCCGAGTGTAATTACTTCGCCGAGTGCTTTTTTTCGGGCACTCGGCGAAGCACCGTTTTGCCGAGTGTAACATAAAAAACACACGGCAAAAATAAAACACTCGGCGAACGACCGGTTTGCCGAGTGCCACCCAAAAAACACTCGGCAAACACCCAACAGGCACTCGGCAAACTTTGACACTCGGCAAACTGACACCCACGTGACTTCCCCGTGCCGCCGGCGGCGCCCCTCCGTGACGGCCATTAGTGTTTGCCGAGTGTCAATATAGGGCACTCGGCAAAGGCACTAGTTTGCCGAGTGTCATGATGGGACACTCGGCAAACTATAGTCTTTGCCGAGTGTCTTTTGACACACTCGGCAAACTATAGGGTTTGCCGAGTGTCTTTTCACACACTCGGCAAACATAATTTTTTTTCCCCTCCTCCACCCTCCAAACTTTTTACACTCCACATGTATGGCATTTGGCACTGCATGGTAGAAGATGGACTATTTTTTGACCTGTTTGCTATATTTAATCAATTAATTTCATTTAGAGTAATTTTTTGATTTAAGTCAAATTTGAACTGCAGGTGGTTGGAATAATGGAATAATATGAGTGAAAAAATCATATTCATGTTAGTGAGTCTAAATTGAGGTCTCACCCAGAAAATGAAAAGAAATTTCGAACATTTTGCTAAGGAAACACGACTACGAACGTGTGGCCAAATGATTGTTTAATTCTCAAAAATACAAACGAAGTTTGAAAATCATGAGATTTTGCAAGATGCTATGATTTCGTATGCAGAGGCTGTGGTAAAAAATTGATAAGGTTTCGCACAAGTTTTGACATATGATGTTTACAATTCGAAGCATCTCCGGAGAGGTTTCAGAGAAGTTCAAAGGATCCGGTAAGATTTTGAGATGAATCGATAAATGTAATTCTCATTGAGTCCAAATTTTTTTTATAGGCTATAGAGAACATAGATAGGTTCATGTCAAATTTTGGGAAATTTTCAGATCCGTTTGGTAATTTTTATTCATTAATTGCACGTATATGAATTTAATAGATATAAATTAAATATGAGCTATAAATCCATGAAATAATGGAACAATATTACTTAAAAAATGAAATACTCAATGTTTAGTGAATTTGACTAGATTTTTGCAAACTTTACAATCTTTTAATTAATAAAACTAGTTTGGCATGAAATAATAGTACTCATTTGCCGAGTGTCAAGGGACGGCACTCGGCAAAGAGCCTATTTGCTGAGTATCCAATTTGGGACACTCGGCAACCATAGCCGCGGTCCACCTGCCAGCCACTGCGAAATACGACTAAATAAATTAAAAAAAAAATGTTTGCCGAGTGCCCCAGATCTAGCACTCGGCAAATGCTTTGCCGAGTGCGGGATCAGGGGCACTCGGCAAACGTCGCTGCGGCCCACCTGCCAGCTTCCTGCGTAAACCGAATAAAAAAATTAAGAAAAAATTGTTTGCCGAGTGCCCCTGATCTTATACTCGGAAACTCCTATCTCAGCGGAACTCTGCAAGTGTGTTAACACTTACTCAGTACATCCATGGCTGATACTGATTGCCTGGCTGGGTCCTGGGTTTGCTAC
>NC_028457.1:40081147-40087696 GCF_000263155.2 Setaria italica
ATAGGAACGTGTATATGCCATGTGAATTTTGTATTACTTATTTAAATGGTAGAGGATGGAGGATCGTCAGTGGATGTACACGGGTCGCACTAGTCAGAATACGTTGACCAATGAATGGCTTGACAAGACGGATGCTTTCTTGGAACGGGCGTTTGCAAGTGTCAATGGAGCTCGATCGACTTGGTGTCCGTGCAGCAAATGTGGAAACATGCGTCGGCAAACCAAGCTGGAGATGGGCAAACATCTGGTGAAGAACGGATTTACGTCAGACTACACCAGGTGGATCTACCATGGTGAATCTGACCGTGGGAGAGAGGAGGTCTTGAGACAACGAATCGAGAAATTTGATGATGATGCCGGGGTGGGAGACATGTTAAATGACTTTCATGAAGCACACTTCGAAGAGGCACGTAGGGAGGAGGAGCCAGAGGCTACCGCTAAGGCTTATTACGAAATGTTGTCTGCGGCACAGCAACCCCTTCACGGCCATACCAAGGTTTCTCAGCTAGATGCCATTGCACGCCTAAGGGCTGTGAAGTCTCAGTTTAGTTTGAGTCGAGACGCGTTTGATATTATGTTGACAGTTTTTGGAAGCCTGGTCCCGGTTGGTCACATCTTGCCAAAGAGCATGTATGAGGCACAGAAACTCCTTCGTGCACTTAAGATGACATACGAGCATATACATGCTTGCCCGAAGGGATGCATCTTATTTAGGAAAGAGTATGCGGAAGCAAAATACTGTGTGAAGTGTGAATCGTCTAGATTTCTGGAGGTTGACTATGGTGACGGTCAGAAAAAGCAGCTCGCAATTCCTGTGAAGGTTCTACGGTATCTTCCTTTCATACCGAGGATCCAACGGCTTTTCATGACTGAAGAATCCGCGAAACAGATGACATGGCACAAAAATGGCCGTCGCTATAATCCAGAGAAGCTGGTACACCCATCCGATGCTGAAGCCTGGAGAAGCTTTGATGCGATTTATCCTGCAAAAGCTCTAGAGGCCCGTAACGTACGCGTTGCGTTGGCAACTGATGGGTTCAATCCCTATGGAATGGCGGCCGCCCCGTACACCTGTTGGCCCATTTTCGTTATTCCACTGAATCTCCCACCCGGCGTCCTATTTCAACGACATAATATATTCTTGTCGCTGATAATTCCAGAGCATCCGGGGAATAATATGAGTATGTATATGGAGCTTCTGATTGATGATTTGCTCCGTGCTTGGGAGGAAGGGGTATGGACCTATGACCGATCCACAAAGACAAACTTCAAGATGCATGTTTGGTGCCAGTACTCACTGCATGACTTGCCGGCATATGGGATTTTCTCCGGATGGTGTGTTCACGGGAAGTTCCCATGCCCAGTATGTAAAGCATCTTTGAAGTTCATTTGGTTGTCGAAAGGGGGCAAATATTCCTCGTTCGACAAACATCGACAATTCCTCCCTCCTGACCATCCATTTAGACGAGACATGAAGAACTTTACCAAAGATGTTGTAGTTACAGCTCCCGCACCGCCGATGATGACAGGGGCCGCAGTTCCTGCTCAGTTAGACGCTCTTGAGTTCAATAATGAAGAAGGTGGTTTTTTGGGATATGGCGAGCAACATGCTTGGACGCAGAAGTCGTGCTTGTGGAAGCTTCCATATTTTGATGATCTCCTTGTTCCACATAACATTGATGTAATGCACACGGAAAAAAATATCGCCGAGGCAATTTTTGGTACAATAATGGACATTCCTGACAAGACAAAGGATAACGTTAAGGCTAGAGTGGATCAAGCGACATTGTGCAATAGACCACAGCTAAACATGGCGCCTCCAAGAGCTGGCAAGTCGTGGAGGAAGCCTAAGGCCGATTTCGTTCTGACGAGGGCCCAAAGGAGGGAGGTTCTAGAATGGTTCCAAACATTAATGTTCCCTGATGGCTATGCAGCGAACTTGAAGAGGGGAGTGAATTTAGCAACTATGCGAATCAACGGGCTCAAGAGTCATGATTACCATATATGGCTTGAGCGCCTCCTTCCGGTGATGGTTCGAGGCTATGTCCCTGAGCATGTGTGGCAGGTGCTAGCGGAGTTGAGCAATTTCTTCCGCCGGCTTTGTGCGAAGGAGTTATCTCGTACCGTGGTTGCAGAAATGGAAACAATGGCGCCTGTGTTGCTTTGTAAGTTGGAGAAGATCTTTCCTCCAGGCTTCTTCAATCCAATGCAGCATATGATTCTACACCTCCCGTATGAAGCACGAATGGGGGGGCCTGTGCAGGGTCGTTGGTGATACTCAATTGAGAGATGTCAAAAGGTTCTTCGAACTAAATGTAAGAATAAGTGCAAAATTGAAGCATCCATTGCAGAGGCATACATTCTGGAGGAGGTGTCAAACTTCACATCGAAATACTACGCTGAGAACCTTCCTAGTGTGCATAATCCACCTCCTCGTTACAATGCTAGCGAAGATGAATTAAGCCTTAGCATTTTCCGAGGGCAACTCGGAAGTGCAAGTGGTGTGACCCGCAAGACCCTTAATCATGAAGAGTGGCGCTCTATCATGCTATATGTGTTGACCAACCTATCTGAAGTGGAGCCGTACATGATGTAAGTCATCGACAAACTTGTTTCGACGTATTAATGGTATCTCTTGCCTAAACGTATCTTTCTCGTTGGCATAGGCAATTTCATCGTCAATTCTGGCGTAAATCAAGGCAACCGACCCCGCACGAAGCTGAGACTCTTCTTAAAGAGGGTGCGGGAAATGGAATGCCCGATTTCATTTCTTGGTTCAAACAAAAGGTAAAATTTCATTTCCGCGAACATTCTAGATACTCATGCATACGATTAATATAACGAACCGCCCTGTTCGTACTTGCAGGGCCGAACCGATGCGTCTATGAATGTCGAGTTGAGACAGGTTGCCGATGGCTGTGACTATAGGGTCAGGTCATTTGCCGGTTATGACGTCAACGGGTATTGGTTTCACACAACAAGGCACGAGCAGAGTCGGCCCAATCGAAGAACCACAAATACCGGAGTTTTCACGCTAGGCTCCGATGGAGTCGAGTACTACGGAAGAATTGAAGAAATATACGAACTCACTTTTCATGGGTGCAAACCTCTTAATCCAGTTATATTCAAATGCCATTGGTTTGATCCATCTGTCGTGAGACGGGCCCCTAACCTTGAGCTAGTCGAAATTCGACAGTCATCCAGGTTACCAGGAGACGATGTCTATATTGTGGCTCAACAGGCCACGCAAGTTTATTATTTGTCATACCCGTGCCAAACCGACAGCCGTTTTAAGGGTTGGGATGTTGTGTACAAGGTATCGCCACACGGTAAACTACCTGTACCAAACAATGAAGATTACAATATAGACCCCGACACGTACGAAGGAGAGTTATTCCAAGAAGATGGGCTCGAAGGGAGTTTTGTGATAGATTTAACCGAAGCGATCGGAATGGAAGTAGACAACGAGAGGGTTGCTGCAGAGGACGGTGGAGACGAGGTTCAGAATGTGAAGGACTTAGAATTACTTCAACGATTACAGTTCGATAATGACAGTGATGACGACATTCCTTCTTCGGAGCACGAGCTTGACTATATCGACACGCGTGATAGTGATGATGAGACTTATGATCCAGCTAATCCCGATCATGATGATTATTTCTAATACATGTATGATTCGTAATAATTTAGCTATAATTACTTGTAATTTGCATATATTTGTAATTATGTTTTGTTTGCCTATGCTGACTCGTGTACTCTTTTTAATTGCAGGTCATTAAGCAATGGTGGGCGGTATCAGGAAGCTCACGTCGATTTGCGAGAGACTGGTCGCGGCAGGGACTGGTTCAGGGTTAGGGTCACGTTCAGGGAGTGGTCGAGGGAGGCGTCGAGGCAGGCCTCGACGTAGGGTTGAGGAGGAGGAGGAGGAGGAGGAGCAGGAGGTGGTCCAGAGGCCTCGAGGGAAAGGTAAAGCGGCGAGGCCCCCGCCGCCTGAACCTGAGGTGGAGGAGGAGGAGGAGGTACCTTCCGCACACTCCTCTGGGGACGAGGAGGCGGAGGAGGAGGAGCAGTAGGAGCAGGAGGGGGACGGGGAGGCAGGGGATACCCAGGCCAAGATATGGTTGCGAGGTCCCTCATCCCTCCCGAAGCGGCCGATACTTGAGCATTTACGCCCTCTCATTAAACCGGTTGGGACCAAGTAAGTAACTTTAAATATTCTTAAAATTGTTCTTATGTTGTAAGTTACAAAACTAATAATTCATATTAATTACTTGTGCAGGAGTTGGGTTAAGCTCAGCGGGGGTGACCACAACCGTAAGGCCAACGGGATCCTTGGCCTTTTGTGCAGGGTTCACTTCCCTGGCTTGGTGGTGTACGCCGGACAGCTGGAGCCGGCCTACACGTGGGACCACTACGTCGCCGCCCCCGACGTCCCTGATCGTCAACAGAGAAGATTCCCCAACATAGCGGAGCGGGTCAAGCCGAGCTGTGGGTAAGTACTCCTTGTACTAAATTGCTCAATACATCAGCTACTTTCGACATTCTTGAAATAATAACTGTTTACGCGTGTATATGCAGGACTTCTATAGATGCCAGGAGGGGTTCGAGGCCAAGGCGAAGGCCGTCTGTGATGTAGCCGCCAAGAAGCTCGTGAGGGACATGCATTACGAGGCGCGCATCCAGGCCATCATAGAGTTCAACGCTCAATACAATCATACGAAGGTTAGAAAAGAGGAGGTAAGAACAATGAACATGACTAAGGATCAATTCATGAGGGTAAGTAAAGAACGTTGATGCTTACTATTTATGATTAATTAGGCTCATTTTCTTTTTCATACGTCACACGCTTGATGATGTAGGTGCCTCCGTGGTGGTGTCGTGCGCATATGCCGTGCTGGGAGAGGATGGTCGACGTGTGGTTGGAGCCCGGGTGGTTGGAGACCCACCTTTCTTGCCGGCAGCGGCGTTTGCAGATGCCGACTGCATCACACCATCAAGGCAGCCTAAGCCTTGATGAATATAGAGAAAAATAGGTACGCAACTTCAATTCTTTATTGTAACGTTCAGTTCTACGTAATTTTTAATGATTTTGTATTTTGCCGCAGTCGGCGTCACATGATGGCCGACCTTGCTCCTAGCTCAAGGCATGGGTCCTCTCCAAAAAGGGCAAGGAGACGGCCGATATAGATTTCAACCCAGACGACCCGTCCGAGGCGTACAGCCACCCTAGCATATACAGCCGCGTCAGCGAGTATACAAAGATGGCTAGGGAGGTTCACGGGCCAGACTTCGATCCGAGCTCCGAGGACATTGATGGAGAAATCGTGATGAGGGTGGGAGGAGGCAAGAAGCATGGCCGATATTGGATTGGCGACAGCGTCATCGACACGGCCTCTACTCCCACTCTCTCCCAGATCCGAGCTAGGAGCACGGACTCGAGCCCGGCGGTACGCCCACGACCCACCGCTACGCAGTTCCAGATGGAGGCTCTACAGGTTCTTTCTCTTCCATTCATCGTTCGTTTGTTGTTATACTTTAGCTTTGCATTATAACATTGCAATGAAATATTGTAGGCCCAGGTGGAAGAATCAAGGAAGGCACAAGAGGAGATTAAGGCGCAGATGGAGGCGCAGATGGAGGAAATGTGGCGGAGGATGGAGGAGGAAAACCGGATTAGGATGGAGCAGATGTTCCAGTACATGCAGAACTTTGCTACGAGCATGGGACAATCTTTGCCTCCGCCACCGCCGATGATGTTCCCTCCGCCTCAGCCACCCACGACTACTCCTGTGAGTCACTTGACACATTGTGCTTAAGTTTCAATAGTTTAAATTTGACAACTTTAGATGTTACCTTAGAATGTCCTATCCTATGTGCAGAATCAATCGGCGGCTTCGAATAATGAAGATCAAGATTTGTCGCAGTGGTCTCCTTGGCCTCCACGGAAGTAGACTTGATTGTGAACAATGTGGAAACTAAATTGTGAGAAGAACTTGGATTTATGGATTATTTCGTGCTTATGTTGAACTATGCCTGTGGTGTTTATGAATTATGCTTGTGGTTGTGAATTATCCATGTGGTTGTTTATTACAAATGCCTGTGATATGTGTATTGTGAATTGAGAGGGGTCCGTTATACGTGGCAAAATATCGAAAAAGGGGCGGTTCTGGTCACTTTGCCGAGTGTTACACTCGGCAAAGAGGGTCCTTTTGCCGAGTGTAACACTCGGCAAAGTGACCAGAACCGCCCCTTTTTCGATATTTTGCCACGTATAACGGACCCCTCTCAATTCACAATACACATATCACAGGCATTTGTAATAAACAACCACATGGATAATTCACAACCACAAGCATAATTCATAAACACCACAGGCATAGTTCAACATAAGCACGAAATAATCCATAAATCCAAGTTCTTCTCACAATTTAGTTTCCACATTGTTCACAATCAAGTCTACTTCCGTGGAGGCCAAGGAGACCACTGCGACAAATCTTGATCTTCATTATTCGAAGCCGCCGATTGATTCTGCACATAGGATAGGACATG
>NC_028457.1:40088499-40108745 GCF_000263155.2 Setaria italica
AAGGCTTTGCCGAGTGTTTTTAGGCCTTTGCCGAGTGCCCGAGGCAGGCTGCAGAGGTTCTGTCTCCCGTACTGCAGGAGTGTAGAAGCTCATGTAGGGTAAGACGGAATAGGAGACCCCAGGTTCGTCAACCTTCCTCACGCGCTCAAACTTGAGCTCGATCGTGAATAAGCCAACATCTGTGCCACAAAGATGACACCCACACCCTCTGCGTAACCAACCACATAGATATGCTCCATCACCGTCGCAGGGCTTGGCCATGGGCATGATTTTCTCCAGGTCGATGATCCTGCACCGCAGCCATTCTGCAGCTCCCTCTGCATTCACCTTCCTAGATATGAAGCCTGGAATCCTCAATTCCGGCGAGCCCCAATGAACTGTCCTCCATCTGCATGAGGGCTAGCAAACCACAGTATGCTTCTGGATCTGGTGGTGGTGGGGTCAATCACAGCAATTCTTGTCCCAATCATACTTGACAATCGCAGTGCTCCGCGAAAGCGTGAAGTAGATTTCATTTCCTACGATGGTGCCACGCCTAGGCTGGACGTAGACGGCACCGCCATTACGAACAGAAGTCGGCGAGCTCCATGCCCCCGTCTCAGATGAGTACACGCTCGCCCATATCTTGTACACCGCGTCGTCGGTGCCCACGAGGACAACGCGGAATGGGCCGCCATGGCAGTCGAGGTGGTCGCAGCCATCGGCGGCGCAGAACACCGCGGCGCTGTAGGCCATCCAATCGATGTGCGGCTCGCGCAAGCCGTGGCGGTCACCGGTGACGGGGTCCCAGACGAGGAGATCCACGGCCCGGTCTTCCAGCATGTGTGGATGAGCACGCGGCCGTGGCGGCAGTCGAGGGGGCGCGTGCGGCGGCCGTCGGAGCCCGGGTGGGGGAAGGCGAGCATCGACGTGGTGGAGGCGAAGCGGGGTGCGGGGTCCCCGTCGAGGACTTGGAGCCTGTGGAGAGGAGGCCGAGGAGGGGAGGGGCGCCGTGGCGCGGTAGCGGTGGAGGAAGGCGGGGTCGTAGAGGACGCGGAACCACGGCTTGCAGATGAGGGCGGCGCAGAAGAGGTGCTCCGGCTCGTCCGGTGGGAGGCGGATGAGGATCTCGGTGGTGACGTCGTCGATCAGCGCCGGCGGCGGGCGTGGCGGCACCGTGGTCAGCGGATGCGAGGGTTTGGTCACCATGCCCATGCCAGCTCGTGACACGTTTTATTAAAAACTCCTCACCAGAATCAAATTCATCACACTAAGATATTTTCACAGTTTCAAAGCCAAATTCAAAACTTAGTTTCAACATATTCACAGATTCACAGGTTCAACTATTCACAAAGATTCACACAGATTCACACATATTCACAATCACAATAACACAAACAATTTTGAATATTATTTTGAGCTGTTTGTATTGTTGCCTCATTAAAAATCTTTGTACGTAAAAACTCACACCTCGTGAGAAAACCCTACAAAGGAAAAAAAGAGTACAGCTAGCTCATCAAAGTTCATTGTTCAGACACAATCACACAAGTTCACAACTCAACTGACAACTCACAACTCACAAGTCACAAGACCTACACAAGCACAACAGCATGAGGCTTCTGAGTTCTAACTTGCTCCTGAACACTGACAGAGCACCAACAGGGCAGCAAGCATCTAGCTTCTGCAAAAAATGATAGGAGGATCAAAGATTTTCAAGTAGCAAGTATGCTGCAGGAGAAGTAAATGAGATTAGAAATCTTACTCATCAAGATACAAATTCTCAAATGACTCTTCAAGTTCGGTATCGTCGACGGTATGCTGCAGTCTTGAATCTCCTTGCTTCCAATCCTTGATCAAAGCCAAGATCTTCACCATCTAAGGGGTCAGACGACGTCGCCGCTCCTTAATGATCCTGCTAGTGGTACTAAATGCAGATTCTGAAGGTATAGTAGAGACAGGCACAGTCATAACATCCCTAGCTAAGATAGATAGAACAGGATATGATAACTTATGCTCATGCCACCAGGTCAATATGTTGAAATCATCATCATATTGGTTGATAGTGTCACTGTCTAGGTAGGCAGACAGTTCAGAAGCAGCAGCAAGAGAGTCACCTGTTTGAGCAGCTTGGAACAAAGCACTAGCAGATTGTCTCCTAGACAGGGAGGAGGAAATAGAAGTAGAACACAGGCCAGCACCAAGGCTAGGAGCAGAATAAGTAAATGAAGCACCCTAGGAACCAAAGATCTTACCCCAAGCAGTCTTCTTCTTACCTGCAGAGCCTAGCTGAGTGGCCCTCTGCATCCTCACAGAACCATACTTAGCTTCATATTTGCCAAAGATTGTAGACAATTCAGCTCTTACATCAGTTAAGTAACTAGAATAATCCTTACCAGTTAGCTGAGACATCAGCTGAAGCACATTGCTAAAACCAGTAATCTTAGCTCTAGGATCCAATATAAAAGCAAAGGCATAAATCATAGGTATATCAGACCAATAATCTAAGAACTTAGACTTCATGGGTGCAACAACATATTTCAGATTAGCATCATTAGCATAGAAATTAAGGTGCCCAGCTATCTCAAGAATATGATGCAAGATTAATGGAGCAGTAGGATAATAAACACCAGACAGAATAATAGTAGAATCATAGAATTGTTCAAGAAATATCAGAATCTTTTCAGCAATATACCAGTGTAATTCTATCAGAATTGTTTGACCTTCAACCAAACCATATCGAGTGGTTATGAACTGATGGAATGTGGTCTTATGGGGCAATAGATGCTTTAACATAAGATAAGTTGAATTCCATCTACCATCCATGTCCAAAGCAAACTTACGAGGACGGACACCTACAACAATGCAATATGACTTGTATGCCGCAATACGTTGGTTAGAACAATTTAGGAATGAAATTGTAGTTCTAAATGAACTAAGCATAGGCTTGAAAACATCAAGGCCAACCTTAACAATAAGATTAATAATGTGACAAGCACAACGCTGATGAAAAATAGTTTACCCATGTAACCAGTCAGTGAAGGATGAAGTTACCAATGGTGGCAGTGTTTGCCTATGCATTATCCAGTGTTATAGAAAATATCTTATCATTTAAACCATAATCAGTAGCAACAGATGTAATGTGCTCAGCAATATTATCAGCATTATGAGAAACATCAATTAAACGAAGGCCTAAGATCCTCTTCTCTAGTTGCCAATCAGCATTCACATAATGAGCAACCACACTAAGGTAATCTTCCTTAGCATTACCAGACCATATGATGTAAGAGCAACAGAGGAAATAGATTGCAAAGAAGCCACAAGTTTAGTACGACGCTCATCAAAATACTTAACAAAATCTTAGGTGGTGGTTTGCCTAGACACACAACTGAATCTAGGATTATGAGCAATATTAATATACTCCTCAAATGCATCAGACTCACCAAAGCATAAAGGAAGGTCTAGTCTAGCAATCAATCTGAACAACTAGATACGAGCAACATCAGGATTGTACTCCCACATATGGAGAGATCCATCAGGATTGTACTTGAGTTGGGACTGAGCCATATGTGAAGCACCTAGCAAGACTGGGCACTTTGGAAGGTGCCTATGCAAGTCACCAGTACCACTAGTAGACTTACCAGAATAAACTTTCTTGCAATGTAGGCACTTAGCACCAGTTCTTACCCTCTTGTTATTCCTTACCTCGTACAATGGCTCAAAGTCGTCCCATACCTTAGAGGTGCAAGAACGAGTCCTCTTGCTGCCCGTACTCTCCGAGCCTGGACCAGCACTGTCGTTGTCAAGATTGGCGGATCAAGACTTAGACTAGTAAATTTCTTTTATGCGCGTAAGGCTTCAGATGGTGGCGTGGGAGACACGGGTTTAGACTGGTTCGGGCAAAGGAAGCCCTACGTCCAGTATCGAGGATGCTCGTATTGCCCACGCGGGGTTCTGTAGTAGGGGTTACAGATCGACGAGAGAGGGACTGGTCCCAAGTCTCTTTGTGCTTGTGCTCTCAGGGAGCGTAGTAGTGTGCTGTGGCTTGTGGGAGAAGAAGCCGATCCCCCTCTCCGGCCCTTGGTGTCCCCTTTTATATCGTAAGGGGGGTGGCCGGAGTTACAGCTGGGATCGGGCGAAGAGGACCGTAAAAGTGTAAACGTAGTACAGTAAAAAATACGGCAAGAAGGGAGGAACAAGTTCCTAGACGCCCGACGCCCTCGCCAGCCCCTGACGAGCACCGGCGTGCATGCTGGAGAGGGGGGGCGGCCGTGTGCCAACTGTCGTCGCGCCCTATAGATAGCCCCTTCGGCATTCGTAGGCGTCGGGTTATGATGAAGGCGTTTCGTCGTCACCTTGGTGTCCGTTGGGGGGGACGGCGGATGCCCCCGTCCTAATGATGGCTTCTGGAGAGAGGGCATCACATCCCCGCTGCCGGGCACGCGGGACCCGAGGGCGCGCGGGACCCGAGGATGGGTGAGTCTCCCCTCTGTTCCGGTCGGCGCAGGCCATGAGTACCTTGCGACGAATGGAGGGGAGCCGCCAGCACTGTAGCTTGTACAGTGTGGCCGTGCATGGGTACTTGCAGCGGGCTGCGTGAGGAGCGCGGTCATCCTTCTCCCTGCCAGGCCTGTGGCGCATTTATGACGAGGCCGTCGAGGGGGACCCACAGGATCGCTGCCTTGTCAGCCGGGTCCGCATCCGATGGGGATGTCCGTCCTGGGGGCCCCAGTGAGTCCGACCCCTGCGCTTGGGGTCGGACGAGGCGGAACCTTGTGGTGAGGGGTCGGGCGTCCCCGACCTCGGGATCGTAGTCGGACGAGGCGGAGCCTCGCGGAGGGGGGTCGGACGCTCCCGACCCCGGGACCTAAGGTCGGGCGAGGCGGAGCTTTGATTATGCTAGGTGGGCCTGGGCCTTCGTGTCTGCTCTTTTAAGCGGTATTTAGGAGATCGTTAATATTTCCCCCCAACAGTAGCCCCCGAGCCTATGGTGGAGCAAGAGTGCTCCTCCGGAGGCTTTTTTCGTTGTTTCGCCGCAGATCTTGTTTATGGTGCATTTGCTTTATCCCAGCTTGGCTGGGGAACCTGCGAATCGCGACCACATGCGTGGCCGTTGGCTGCGATGCTAGCCCCCGAGCCCCCGCGCATTGCAGGAGACCGGTCGGGAGGCCAGGTCGACTTTTGATCGTTGCCCCTCAAGTGTCTGTTTGCTAGGACAGAGGGGTTGAGCCGTGCCACGTTATCCTCGTTGGACGAACCGTGGTGCTCGTTTGAGCTGCGAACGGGTAGGTTCGAGTGGAGTCCCGGTCCCCGTTCGGGGGGGTCCGGCTCAGGCCAAGCTGGTGGCGTACTCCAATCTCCCGCCGGCCAGTTCATATAGTTCCCGAGTCCGTTCGACCGGATCCGGGGGCTCGTTGCCTTTCCCTGTGAAAAAACCATGAACTTTATGCCGGACAGGACTCGAACGTGAGGTCGGGACGCCCTTGGCTTTCGCTCGCCTGGGTGTTGGCCGCTAGCGGACCCGTCCCTTCTCATCCCTCGCTCGGGGGGTGTCCTGAGGCAGCTGTCGAACCCGTGGCGGGCCAGCCTTCGAACCTCTGGACCGTAATGGGCCGTAGGGGCATTTTCAGCCCCGTATCCCTTTCTTACCTTTCGATGGGCCTTGGGCTGGAACGGAGCGGTCGTTGCGTTTGGGCCGAACGTGGGGGACGTTGTGGGCGTGCCTTTCAGGAGATCGAGTTATGGGGAGCGTCGTCCCGCGGATCAAGGAGGATTGGATGTTTTCGCGGCCGATCGCGCGCGCAGTTTCTGAAAAGGAAGTGGGCATGGCAGGGGCATACCTGGCGCCGCATTTATGGCGGCAGGGGCGTCGATTTGGCTTCCCCCGCACCTTTCCTATAAAAACGGGAGCCCGCCTCACTGGTTCCGCCCGCCTTCTGCATTTGAGCCCTTTTGTCCTTCAGCCTCATGCTTAGCTCACCTGCGTCCGCTTCGCCTTCCTCCGCTCCAAGCCGCGCCCTTTCTTCCCACCTCCGTTGATCTTCCTCCTCCTCCGGCGATGGGTTCCTGGGGGATCTCCCATTTCACCTCCTCGCGTGCCAAGGGCCTAGTGTGGAAAGGCCTCCTCTGTGAGAGGACGGCGGCGGGCGAGTGGGAACTGCCGGGGACGGAGCAAGTGCTGACGCCTCCCTCCGGCTACGTCGTCTCCTTCGCTCACTTCCACGAGCGGGGGTTCGCTTCTCCCCCGAGCCGCTTCTTCCGGGGGCTCCTCCACTACTACGGGCTCGAGCTCCAGCACCTTAATCCCAACGGGATCCAGCATATTGCAGCGTTCATCGCACTGTGCGAGGGGTTCGTGGGCATCGAGCCTAACTTCTCGCTGTGGAAGTACTTTTTCACAGTGAGTTTGTACCAGAAGACGGAGAAGCGGGGGAGCCAGCAGCGGTCGCCTCCGGTGCCGATTGGGTGCGCCGGGATCCACCTCCGCCATACTCGCTCCAAGGAGTATATGGCGATGAAGACCTCGGCGTCCCACAAGGGGTGGCACAACTAGTGGTTCTATGTGAAGAACTACTCGGACTTCCCCCTGCCGGGGTTCACCGACCGCACCATCGATGTGGCGCCGGAGGTGTGGGCGTACGGGCCGGTGGACAAGGAGAAGAAACGGATCTTCGACCTGCTGCAGACCATCGAGCGGCTGAAGAGGAGCGGGCTCACCGGCGCCGGGGTCATCGGAGCGTACCATGCCCGGCGAGTGGCGCCGCTGATGCTCCGGATCCGCCCGCTTGCCACCATGACTCCCGACACGCCGACCGAGGGCACCGTCTTGGCGGCAGGTGCGCTTGCCGCTTCCGAGATCCAGCAACGGATTTGGGAAGCGCTGGAGGACAAGGACGCCGAGTACCCGATTCCCGGGCACCCGCCGATGCGCCCGGACGCGAGCTTCATAGACCTGGTAAGGGGTTGGGGCGTCAACCTCCTTTCTTTGTGTCTCGCGATTGTCATTCTGACGTGGAGCTGTTTTGCGTTCGTAGGGCACGCTAACCCAGGTCGTGGACTCGCTCCCGCCGGTGCCGGAGGACGCTGACCGGCGGACGCGCAACCGTCTCCTTGCCGAGGCGCAGAAGCGCCGCATGGATAAGGAGACAGCGAAGAAGAGGAAGAAGGCCGCGAAGGAGCCGTCCGGGAGCGCGAGCTGAAGGCCTGGGCCGACGGTGAGACTCCTTTCCGTTCCTGCATTCCCGTGGTGTTGTGGTTTGTTCCTGACTTGGTGGGCTTTTCTGGATGGTTCCTGCAGGGGAAATCGCCAAGCTGAAGGGTTTGCTTGACGTGGAGCGCAGTGAGCACAGCGCCCTGTGCGATGCGGTCCGCATCGTCTGCGATGACTTCAGCGTGGCTCCGGAGGAGGGGTCGAGCTCTCTGCCAGCTCGTGTCCTCGGGGTACGCCGTCGGCGTCGGAAGATCGCCATAGACGCGCTTCACATCGGCATGCGGCGGGCCTTCGGGGTCTTCGGCTCCCATTGTTCTGGCATCAACTTTGCCGGGATGAGTGACGGGTGTGCCGCCGGTTACTCCGAGGCCGAGCTGGACGAGATTGATGCATCGGTGTTCACCCCGGCGGAGGCCCTCGCGAAGCTCCTGGAGGAAGAGGCCGTCCCTCCTCCAGACCCCCTGTCAAGTTAGCTGTACCGGGCTTGCGCCCAATATTGTAATTATATCAACTTCGAACTTGTTTCGCAATGGCCATGCGGGCCTGTTTATAACTTTACTGTGCTAAAGTTTCCGATCCCCTTTACTATTCCTTTGGGCTTTGAAAGTTTAGAATACGTTGTCGGGTGTGTCAGTAAGCTTTGATGAGCGAAGGTGCCGTAGCCGCTGGGGCGTAGGTTTTTTCGCAGTCCGATCAATCTTGCCTGAGCACCGTTCACGCATTCTTCTCTTTTTGCATCCAAAAGTCTAGAAAGGGAGTGTTCGGTTTGAAAGAAAAAACGTTTCTTTTAGATGGTGCCAAGTGGCTGGGGTCGGAACCCCTGATAGCCCCCGAGGGGTATGCGGCCCTGGAACGAGGCTAGGGTCGGATACCCCTGAGCTTGACGAGAAAAGCCTGAACCGAGACGGCTTGGGGTTTCTTTTTCCGCAAAAGAAAAGTTATTGAAATTGCAGGCAAGTTTGTGCAGAACATGGAAACAAGAGCTATGGGTAAAAGCGCCTTAGCTGTTCTATGTTCCAGGCGTTGCTGAAGACCTGCCCGTCGGGAGTCGCTACCTTGTAGGTGCCTGGCCGTAGTGCTTGCACGACGATGAAAGGGCCTTCCCATGGGGGAGTCAACTTGTGCCGACCCCTGTTGTCCTGGACGAGGCGGAGCACCAAGTCGCCGACGTTGAAGGCTCGGCTTTGCACCTTGCGGCTGTGGTAACACCGTAGGGCCTGCTGGTACTTAGCTGAGTGCAGTAGGGCTACGTCTCGCGCCTCATCGAGTTGATCTTGTGCATCCTCGACCGATGCCTGGTTTCCTTGTTCGTCGTATGCCTTGACCCTCGGCGATCCGTACTCTAGATCGGTGGGCAAAATGGCCTCGGACACATAAATCATGAAGAACGGGGTGAAGCCCGTCGCCCGGCTGGGGGTCGTCCTCAGGCTCCAAAGGACTGCGGGGAGCTCCGCAACCCACCGTCCGCCAAACTTTTTAAGGCGGTCGAAGATCCGTGGCTTGAGACCCTGGAGTATCATGCCGTTGGCTCGCTCGACTTGCCCGTTCGTGCGGGGGTGTGCCACGGCCGCCCAATCCACTTGGATGTGGTGGTCGTCGCAGAACTGGAGGAATCTTTTCCCAGTGAACTGTGTGCCGTTGTCGGTGATGATGGAATTTGGGATCCCGAAACGGTGGATGATGTCGGTGAAGAATTGTACCGCCTGCTCGGACCTGATTTGCGCCATCGGTTTTGCCTCGATCCATTTGGAGAACTTGTCGACGGCGACAAGTAGGTGGGTGAAGCCCCCGGACGCCTTCTTGAAGGGTCCGACGAGATCCAGCCCCCAGACCGTGAACGGCCACGTGATGGGGATGGTCTGTAGCGCTTGCGCGGGCAGGTGAGTCTAGCGCGCAAAGAACTGGCACCCTTCACAGGTGCGGACTACCTGGGTAGCGTCAGCGACCGCGGTCGGCCAGTAGAAACCTTGTCTGAAGGCGTTGCCGACGAGGGTCCTTGGCGCGGCGTGGTGACCACAGGCTCCGGCGTGGATATCCTAGATCAGCGCCTTTCCCTGTTCGATCGGGATGCAGCGCTGGAGGATCCCGGTGTGGCTTCTCTTGTAGAGCTCCCGGTCGATGATGACGAAGGATTTGGCGCGGCGCGCGATCCTACGAGCCTCCGTCTTGTCCGCCGGGAGCGCGTTGCGGACAAGGTAGTCGAGGTATGGGGCTCTCTAGTCGATTGGGGGGTCGGCCCCCACCGCGGGGTCTGCCACGATTTCCATGACCATGGGGTCGGACGGATTGGCTCCCGGGGCCGAGTCGGGCAAAGCTGTGTCGATCCCCTCGGGACTGGCGCTCGGGCCTAGGATAGGTGGCGTGCTGCCGACCTCCCCTGACCCAGGGCCCGACCCCAGGGCTGGGGGCGCTTCGCCGACCCCTGCCATTTCTGGGTAACAGATCGAAGGCTTCAACTGGTCGCTAACGAAGACGCCATCAGGGACGGGCATTCGGCCGGACGCCGCCTTCGCCAGCTCGTCGGCGGCTTCGTTGAAGCGCCTTGCGACGTGGTTGAGCTCCAGCCCGTCGAACTTGTCTTCGAGCTTACGGACCTCGCTGCAGTAGGCTGCCATTATGGGGTCGTGGCAGCTCCACTCCTTCATGACTTGTTCGACGACTAGCTGGGAGTCGCCCCGGACGTCCAGCCGACGGATGCCCAGCTCGATAGCGATGCGAAGCCCGTTGAGGAGGGCTTCGTACTCGGCGACATTATTGGATGCAGGAAAATGGAGGCGGATCATGTACCTGATGCGCACGCCCAGAGGAGAGACAAAGACGAGACCCGCTCCGGCGTGGGCCCTCATTAGTGACCCATCGAAGTACATTGTCCAGTACTCCTGTTTCTCTGGCTCCGATGGCGTTTGAATTTCCGTCCACTCTGCCACGAAGTCGGCGAGTACCTGGGACTTGATGGCGGTGCGGGGGACGTAGGTGATACCCTGGTCCATGAGCTCAAGCGCCCACTTCGCGATCCTCCTCGTGGCGTTTGGGTTCCAGATTACTTCGCCTAACAGGAATGACGAAACAACCATTACCGGGTGGGAGGTGAAGTAGTGGCGCAACTTCCTCTTCGTGATTAGGACAGCGTAGATGAGCTTCTGGATCTGTGGGTAACGTGTCTTGGATTCGGACAAGACCTCGCTGATGTAATACACTGGGCGTTGTACCTTGAGAGCGTGTCCCTCCTCTTCCCGTTCCACCACCAGGGCCGCGCTAACCACCTGGGTGGTCGCCGCGATGTAGAGCAGGAGGGGCTCGCCGTCGGTAGGCGGGACTAGGACTGGGGCCTTCGTTAGGAGGTCCTTGAGTCGGTCAAGTGCCTCCTGGGCCTCGCCGGTCCATTCGAAGCGGTTAGTCTTTTTCAGGAGCCGATAGAGAGGAAGCCCTCGCTCGCCAAGGCGCGAGATGAAGCGGCTTAGAGCCGCCAAGCATCCCATGACGCGCTGGACTCCCTTTATGTTCCGGATTGGCCCCATGTCACTAATGGTCGCTATCTTCTCCGGGTTCGCTTCGATGCCGCGTACGGAGACGATGAAGCCTAATAGCATGCCCCTTGGGACTCCGAACACACATTTTTCGGGATTGAGCTTAATATGCTTATCCCTCAGCCTTTCGAAGGCTAGTTCAAGGTCGGGGACGAGCTGATTGCCCCTCTTGGATTTGACTACGATGTCATCAACGTAGGCCTCAACAGTCCGCCCGATGAGGTCTCCGAAGCACTTCAGCATGCATCGCTGGAAAGTAGCCCCCGCGTTTTTGAGGCCGAAAGGCATCTTGACGTAGCAGTAGGGGCCAAAGGGGGTGATGAAGGAGGTGGCGAGCTGGTCGGCCTCTTTCATCGCGATCTGATGGTAGCCGGAATATGCGTCGAGGAAGCTGAGGGTCTCGCACCCGGCGGTTGAGTCGACTATTTGATCTATGCGTGGCAAAGGAAACGGGTCCTTTGGACACGCTTTGTTGAGACCGGTATAATCGACACACATCCTCCATTTCTCGTTCTTTTTTGGTACAAGGACAGGATTAGCCAGCCACTCGGGGTGGTGCACTTCCTTGATGAACCCGGCCGTCAGAAGCTTCTGGAGGTGTTCGGCTGCTTGGAGTCGGGCTGGCCCTCGGTGGCCTCCGCAAGCTGGACCGCCAGGTCGCTCGTGACGGTGATGGCCGCGGCGTACTCGCAGCACTCCACGTCGCACTCGTACGCCTTCTGAAAGGTCGTGCCGACGGTGATGACCCCGTTGGGCCCCGGCAGCTTGAGCTTGAGGTAGGTGTAGTTGGGGATAGCCATGAACTTTGCATAGCATGGCCATCCCAAGATGGCGTGGTAGGTTCCGCGGAACCCCACCACCTCGAAGGTGAGGACCTCCTTCCTGTAGTTGGAAGGGGTCCCGAACGTAACGGGCAAATCGATTTGCCCGAGAGGCATTGCCTGCTTCCCTGGCACGACGCCATGGAAAGGCGCCTTGCTGGGACGGAGGCGGGAACGGTCGATCCCCATAGCGTCGAGGGTCTCGGCGTAGAGGATGTTGAGGCCGCTGCCCCCATCCATGAGCACCTTGGTGAGGCGCGCCGTGCCGATGATGGGGTCGACGACGAGAGGGTAACGCCCTAGATGCCGGACGCATCCAGGGTGGTCGGACCTGTCGAAGGTGATGGCCGGCCCCGACCAGTCCAGGAAGGCCGGAGTCGCTGGCTCGGCCGCGTAGACCTCCCGGCGCTCCAGCTTCTGCTGGCGCTTGGTGTCGTATGCCGCGGAGCCGCCGAAGATCATGAAGCAGCCGTCCACCTTGGGGAAGCCGTATTCCTTCTCTTCGTCGCCCTTCTTTTCCTCATCGGGCTTCCGCTTCCGGTCGCCTTTCACCGGATTGCCCACGAAGTACCTCTTCATGAGGTTGCAGTCTTTGTAGGCATGCTTTGCGGGGAACTCGTGGTTCGGGCACGGTCCCTCAAGTAGCTTGTCGAAGAAGCCGGGAGTGCCCTCGGGGGGCGGCTGCCCTCGCTTGCGCTCGACTGCGGCCACGAGGGGGGCCTCGCGCCGCTGTTTGTGTGACGACCGACCCCTAATATCCCGTGTTAATCTTAATCCTAGCCCTGATCGTCTGTCTTGTTTTACCGCGCCTGAGTGCTCAACCTTCCAACCGGTCCCGACCCCTGAGACCCGACCCCTCCCCGCCTCGCTTCGGCCCCGACCCCGGCAAACCCAGCCCACCGTCAAATCCTTCTACGTCCTTCACAAATGCCGTTCTGTCCGACCGGTGGACCCTTGAGATCTTTTCCCCAGATCTTCTGCGACCAGCGCACTCGAGTTGCATGCCCGCTTCAGAGTCTCCCTGCCGCGTGGCTCATCTTCTCCGACGCCCGCCGCTCAGATTTGTCTCTGGCTCGCGACCGAATGGATCCTCACGCCCCCTTCCCCAATGGTGGCGGAAGCCCCTCTGCAACCTTTCTGCAGCGCCTCGCCTCCCGCGCTCATCATCACACCGCCAGATCCCGGCCGCAGAGCCCGATGTCGCCCGTCTTTTCCGTCACTTCGAACACAGTCGCGCCGCCCGGTCTCCGCTACACGACGATTCCTCCATCGCCAACCCCGACCACGGCAGCGACAGCTCCTTTCCCCGCCCTGTCAGAAGCCGCCCGACAATCTATTGCTCCGCGCTCGCCCGCGCGCCCGCAGCTACCTGTCTTCTCACCTATGCGCCCTCGATTCTAGCGCTGTTTAACCAGTCGCTTCTATCATATCTTCCGCACGGCGACGCCCGCCTCCGCCAAATCTCAACCACCGGCATAACCGCTCCTGCGCCGCCCTGACGCCAGAACCCAGTGACCGCTGGCGTCATCCCCGAAGTCCTGCACCACCGCCCCCGTCGCTCAATCGTCGCCCCGGCAGAGCACTCCATTGCTTCTCCCCGACCTTCACGCCGCTTCCCTTCCCCATTCCAGCAGCTATAAAAGGGAATGCACCAGCCGCCGGAGTTCCCTCCACCATTATTGCCTTCAGCCATTCTCTTGCTCCCTGCTCAAGCTCCTAGCGCCACACGCCAAGTTCTTGAGGAACTCTTCCCTCAGCTCCCCTCAGTTTCCCAAGTCACCCAGCCGCTTGCTCCTCCGTGCTGCGTAAAAGCTTACTTGTGATCCGCAAGAGGCATCGCCGCCGCCGGAGCACTGCCGGTCTTAGCCGTTGTTCAAAGCTTTAATCCCTCCGCCCAAGTCTGCTCTTCCCGACCCCAAGCTTTCCTTTTAGGAAGAAGGGAAGCTGCCGACCCTAGTCCGCCTCGCCCGACCCCTCATATCCGCCCGACCCCGGTTCCGTCTCGCCCGACCCTATCTGTTCCACCGACCCTTATCCACCTCGCCCGAGGGCTCGGCTGTGATCTTTTTCTTCAACCCGAGGGTATATGTGTAAAACTTAGGAACCCTTCAGCGCTTGCGTCTGAGGATCCCTAGTATGCCACATCCTCTAGTTCCAGGATCATATCATAAGTTCCTTTCCGACCCTTGTCTTTTGATCTTCACCAGCTCTCTTGAACCTCCCCCCTCCTGCTCTTTGTCGCAAGTTTCTGGGCTCAGGCGAGCCAGTGTTGCTGTTGGAATAACCGTCTAAGCTAACTCTTGCATTGCATTCGTGTAGAGCTGCGTCTCGTCGACGGCTTCTACGAGTTGCACCCGGCGCCAGAAGATGACGCTGTAGCTGAGCTCCTGGCCGCTGAAGCTGAAGTCGCCCCCGAAGTCGAGCAGTTCACTTCCTCTTTGCTCGAAGGCAAGCCCCGGTTGCATAAAAACCCTGCGTGTTTTACCAAACTTGCGCATGCCTTCTGCAACATGTTTGTGCATTTATGTATAGGAGTTGTTTGAAACCCTAGATGCATGACTTAGTTATCCCCATGATATGAGCACTAGCTGTTGGACCGAGTAGTTGCACTGCTTAACTAGGAGGCGGTAAAAGCCGAGTGATTTCCTGTCACTCGCGAGTTGTACAAGTTGCATGTCTACCTTTCCGTTATCAATATAAGGACGATGGACGGGGCAGGGTTTTGATAACTCTTTGGTAGTCGGATGGTTGCCCCGTCTGTCTATGAAAACTTGCTAAGGCCCGACAGTGGTGGTGTTCGTGATCAAGTGTTTGAAAGTACTAGCCTCATACTTAGTATGGGATGAGGAAGCCTAGTACCGGATTGAACCTAGACGTGAGCAGTCACCCCATTGTTCTTGGAACGGAGTTTCCCCTACTGGATGTTGCACGTGGTGGCATGCGTGGTCACAGAACGGCAGAGGCCGGGTCTGTGGAACCTTGCACCAAAGGAAATGGGCCCGACACGGGTTAGGGGATTGATGGGGAAGGCCGACACAGGAAGCGACCTCCGGGTGCGCGGATGTCGTGAGGCTAGGTTCACCATGCATGGTTAAAGAACTCGAATCGATTCGTCTGCCTCTCACAGTTTGAGATTGCTTGATCGCTATGTCACTCTGAGTAAATAAGGGATCTAATGATGACATGTTTGCTGATATATCTAAACATCTTGTTTGGTTCTATGATTGCTTAGAATAGGTTGCAAAACCTAGACTGGTAAATGAACCTAGAACCGGAGCTAAAACTTGAAAATAGGGTTTTTACTTAGCGCTTTTGGCAACCAAACCCCTCAGCCAAGAAAGCCCTGCATGTCTAGAAGGAGTAGTAGTTTTACTCCTATCGGTTAAGTCTTGTTGAGCTTAGTAGCTCAGCCTTGTTGTGGCTCCTGTTTTTCAGGTGAACCTGCTGCTCCCGACCCCTATCTTGCTGGCGCTTGGCCGCCCCAGCTCCCGCCGGGCTGGACGGTCGAGTGGGATCCCTCCTCAGACGGCGAGGAGAGGGATCAGTGATGTCCCGGCCGGCCTCACCAGGACATCCAACCCCGACGATTGCTTCCGCTAGTATTTTATCTCCTGTTGTTTTCCGAAATCTTGTAAAACTCTGATGTTCTTTTCGAAACTAATTAATTCAGTTGTCAATTTGTTAACTTGGTGGACTTGTTGTACTCTCTAGAACCGCTCACCTTCGTGTGAGTCTGCTAAATCGGTCCTGTTCAAGTGGTTAAATCGGAGGAAAATCCGACGGCACTTCGTGTTTACCCGGCTTAGGCATGAGCGTCGCATATCAGGCGGCTAAAACATGTCTAACCCGGTAGATCCAAAGTGGATCCGCCACAGTTTGCCCTTCTTCTTCTGCTGGCGGTTGAAGGTGCCTTCGTTTGCATCCTCCTCCCGCTTCGCCTTGCCTTTGGAACGGTCGAAGATCGCTCCAACAGCCTCTTCGCCCGAGGCGTAGCTAGTGGCGATGTTGAGGAGCTCCTCCGTGGTTCGCGGGCCTCGGCGCCCCAGCTCGTGGACGAGGGGCCGGCAGGAGGTTCCCGCTAGGAAAGCCCTATGACGTCGGCGTCCGCGACGTTGGAGAGCTCGGTGCGCTTCCTAGAGAAGCGCCGGATATAATCCCGGAGGGACTCGTCCGCCCCCTGACGACAGCTCCGGAGGTCCCAGGAATTGTCGGGGCGCGTGTACGTGCCTTGGAAGTTCCCTATGAAAACCTCCTTCAGGTCGTTCCAGCTGCGAACTCGTCCCGAAGGGATATGTTCTAGCCAAGCTCGCGTTGAGTCGGCTAGGAAGAGGGGTAGGTTGCGGATGATAAACAGGTCATCATCCGCCCCGCCGGTTTGACATGCAAGCCGGTAATCGCTAAGCCATACCCCAGGATTCATTTCCCCTGAGTATTTGGCTATATTTGTGGGTTGCCTGAAGCGCGGCAGAAAAGGCGCGTTCAGGATGCGCGCACAGAAGGCCCGGGGCCTAACCGGACCGGGGCTCGGGCTGCGGTCTTCCCTGTTGTCATAGCACCCACCACGGTGGACGTGGTAGCCTCGATCTACCCCGTCCTCCCTGTCCGCGCGGGAGCGTCTCCGCGCGTTCAGGGTGTCGCGGGCGTCGCGGACGAGGCCGACGCGCTGGTGGACGGATCGAGCCTCGCCTCCCGCGGGTGGTGGAGTCCATCGGGCGGACGCGGCCTGATTTGCCCTAGGAGGGGGTTGATGGACAGACTCCCCCCACCTTTCCGGGGGCGCGTCGGGCGTCGCCCTGCTGGCGTTCTGCCCGCGTCGCCGGGACGTGGAACTTTTCGCCTGCTGGATGGCGGCGCAATCGAGCAGGTTGCGCATCTCTTGGCGTGCCCGTCGCTCCTCGGGCGTCGCTGGTTCAGGGAGTTGCCGGAGCAAAACCGCCGCGGCTGCGACGTTTTGGCTGGCGCGGGCGAAGAGCTGCGGACACTCTTCGTCCGCGCAGATGCGTTGCTGGACGTCGCGTGCCCGTTGTCGTGCTCCGCCCTCGTGGTGGGGGTGCTCGACTTCTTGGCGGGCGCCTGCGCGCGCCTCCGGCTGCTGAGAGCACTCCGGTGCCCTTGGTAAGGCTCCGGTCGTAGCCGCGGCGCGTGAGAGGGGAGCCCTTTGTCTCCCCTCGATGTCATTGTCGTTGGACCCCTCGGAGTGCGCGTTGGCCACGAGACACTCACGCGAGGGGTGGGGGCCCCCGCTGCTGGAGCCGGTGTCGGAGATCGTCCTCGCCACGCCTGCGAGCTCGTTGCTCGCGGGTGACGCGGTCACGGACCGCGCTAGGAGGTGTTTGTAAGCCCCCGTGGCGTTGCGTAGCCTGAAGGGCCGTCCCCCTGGTGAGGGCCTTCCGGCATGCGACCGGCCGCTCGCCGCTGTCCTGGCGGCGGGGCCGAGGGCAGCCGGGCGAGCGGGCAAGATGAGGACAGGGATCAGCTCGATCCCTTCCCCGGTGGCGAGGAAGTCCAGGCTCCCAAAACGGATCAGGGAGCCCGGAGCAAAGCTGCTATCATAATTGGCCATCTGAGGCTGGAAATGTAAGCGCAAAGGTCCCCTACCTGGCGTGCCAACTGTCGTTGTCAAGATTGGCGGATCAAGACTTAGACTAGTAAATTTCTTTTATACGCGTAAGGCTTCAGATGGTGGCGTGGGAGACACGGGTTTAGACTGGTTCGGGCAAAGGAAGCCCTACGTCCAGTATCGAGGATGCTCGTATTGCCCACGCGGGGTTCTGTAGTAGGGGTTACAGATCGACGAGAGAGGGACTGGTCCCAAGTCTCTTTGTGCTTGTGCTCTCAGGGAGCGTAGTAGTGTGCTGTGGCTTGTGGGAGAAGAAGCTGATCCCCCTCTCCGGCCCTTGGTGTCCCCTTTTATATCGTAAGGGGGTGGCCGGAGTTACAGCTGGGATCAGGCGAAGAGGACCGTAAAAGTGTAAACGTAGTACGGTAAAAAATATGGCAAGAAGGGAGGAACAAGTTCCTAGACGCCTGACGCCCTCGCCGGCCCCTGACGAGCACCGGCGTGCATGCTGGAGAGGGGGGCGGCCGTGTGCCAACTGTCGTCGCGCCCTATAGATAGCCCCTTCGGCATTCGTAGGCGTCGGGTTATGATGAAGGCGTTTCGTCGTCACCTCAGTGTCCGTTGGGGAGGACGGCGGATGCCCCATCCTGATGATGGCTTCTAGAGAGAGGGCGTCACATCCCCGCTGCCGGGCACGCGGGACCCGAGGACGGGCAAGTCTCCCCTCTGTTCCGGTTGGCGCAGGCCATGAGTACCTTGCGGCGAATGGAGGGGAGCCGCCAGCACTGTAGCTTGTACAGTGTGGTCGTGCATGGGTACTGCAGCGGGCTGCGTGAGGAGCGCGGTCATCCTTCTCCTGCCAGGCTGCGGCGCATTTATGACGAGGCCGTCGAGGGGGACCCATGGGATCGTTGCCTTGTCAGCCGGGTCCGCATCCGATGGGGATGTCCGTCCTGGGGGCCCCAGCGAGTCCGACCCCTGCGCTCGGGGTCGGACGAGGCGGAACCTTGTGGCGAGGGGTTGGGCGTCCCCGACCTCGGGATCATAGTCGGACGAGGCGGAGCCTCGCAGAGGGGGGTCGGACGCTCCCGACCCCGGGACCAAAGGTCGGGCGAGGCGGAGCTTTGATTATGCTAGGTGGGCCTGGGCCTTCGTGTCTGCTCTTTTAAGCGGTATTTAGGAGATCGTTAATATTTCCCCCCAACAAGCACCAGAGCCAACAGCAGCAGGTGGTGGAGAATCTTCACTACTTGGCTGAGCATTGGGGATGGCACCACCGAGCAGCGCCCGCCGATCCACCTCCAAATCAGAATCATCATCTCCAGTCTACCCCATCAGCCGCAACTCATCATTAGGGCAGGTTGGATAGTCGTCGTCCATCCTAAGACCTCAGCACACCCGGAATAGGGAACACACCCTCGAGCGCTCCACCGTTGATGTTGTCACCTCGACGGCTCCGTTCCTCAACCACGCGCGGCCCCTGTAGGAGACCTACAAGAGGAGAAAAGTGAGGGAGGCGGTCAGGTGGATCTACGAGGGGTCGAAAGAAGAAGAGGAACGAGAGGAGGTTGTTTACCTACGCAGCCGAAGCCCGGAGCCGGAGAAGACGAACCGCAACAGTGGGAACCAGGGAGTGAGGCGGATCTGTGAGGGTCGGGGGGGAGGCGAGGAACCGAGGGAGGCGGAGGGCCGGAGGGGCTAGGGGAGAAGCGGGGTTACGGGGAGGGAGGCGGATGGGTGACCGGGGAGCTGACGACGGGCGAGGATGCCGGATCTAAGAGGAGAGGAGCAGTTACAGGGGTAGGGAGGCGGAGGGGCCACCGGCAAGCCGGCGGCGGGCGACGACGCCAGATCTAAGAGTGGAGGAGTAGTTACGGGGGGAGGGAGGTGGAGGGGCGACCGGCAAGCTGGCGGCAGGCGAGGACGCCAGATCTGAGAGTGGAGGAGCAGTTACGGGGGAGGGAGGCGGAGGGGCCACCGGCGAGCCGGCGGTGGGCGAGGATGCCGGATCTGAGAGGGGAGGGAGTGAGGGACAGGGCGAGACGACGGCGGGCAAGGATAGCGGAGGATCTAAGGGAGGAGGCGAGGAGCCGGGAGGGAGCGGGGGGAGCGCTGGAGAAGGCGAGAGGCGGCTCGATACGGAAGCGGAGCGGGCGCGGGGTAGGGTTTCGGCCGGGGGCGGCCTGGCGCCAACGTTTTATACGGCCGGGGGCGGCCTGGCGCCGGCGTTTTATACGGCCGTTGGCCAGGCCGAGGTAGGCCTGGCAGGCCTAAACAGGCTGTGCCGGCCGTTGCTAGCCCACGGGCCAAATGGGCCAGGCCGTGCTAGGCCAGCCCACGGGCTGAGGTAGCAGCCCAAGCCCGGCCTGTGGTGTAGGCCGAGCCGGCTCGGCCTGCAAGGCCGCCGTGCCGTGTCGTGCCTGTACCAGGCTAAAATGTCGTGCCGCGGGCCAAATGGAAATCTATAGGGAGGAGTGAAGTGACACTGTGACAGAGTGAGACAGCTTTGACTTGTTTCTTTTCCTCAAAATAAAACATCTGATTCCCTACCTGTGTGCCTGTAAAAACTTGTTCTTCAATACTGTATGTTCCAAAATGACCATACCTCTGTGCTGAAACCAAATTATTAATCACATCTTAGTATTGAAAAAATAAATATGGTGAATAAATTTGAAAAAAAAAAGCATGGTGAAAAGGTTCTTCAGCGTATGTAGAAATTAAAAAAGTACTGAAAAATGTTCACATGATGAAGGGAACCAAGTACATGGTTCTGCATCACAGATTATATCAACATCAGGGGGGGACTTTTTGCCTGAGCATCTTGTGATCTTCAAAGCTTTGCGAAAAAAAAATGACCCTGCCAAGGTGCCCTGAAAGTCTAAAGCAACCCGTGTCAAATAAGAAAGAAAAAGTCTAAAGCAACTAGAGGTCTGTTGGCCTGATTTAGGTCCCGTTTGTTTCTCTTGGAGCTCCTAAAATTCCTGTCACATCGAATGTTGAGATACTAATTAGGAGTATTAAACATAGACTAATTACAAAACTAATTGCACATATGGAGGCTAATTTGCGAGATAAATCTATTAAGCCTAATTAGTCCATGATTAGCATATGTTTACTATAGCATCACATTGTCAAATCATGGACTAATAGGC
>NC_028457.1:40108845-40109789 GCF_000263155.2 Setaria italica
TCCTAATTAGTATCTAAACATTCCATGGGACGAAAATTATAGGACGTGCTAAAGAAACAAAACACCCCCTTAGCATTGCAGAGGGCACATGTTGGGTTGCAGGGCCAATTTCTTGACAGGAGCTTTGTCTGCAGTAAGTACTTTGCTCTGTAGAAGTAACCAGCCGAAAAATCAATGTTTTCCCTCAACATGTGCCTTCACTACGGGACACAGGAAAATTACCGAGCGCCAGGGGCACTCGGCGAAGGGCAAAATACACTCCGCGAACCGTTTGCCGAGTGTAACACACGGCAAACGGCACACGGTAAATTTTGAGTCGGCAAACACGGATTTGCCGAGTGTTTTGTGTCGCGCACTCGGCAAAGTCTTTGCCGAGTGGCTAGAAAACACTCGGCATCTAATTTTTGAAAAAAATAAAAAAAAATCCTATTCCGCCGCTGCCGCCAGCACCACCACCACCGGCCGCCAGCTCCGCCAGCACCACCTCCCATGCCGCCATCACCACCGACCACCACCAACACACCCCCATGCCGCCGCGGATCTGGAGAGGGCCCTGGCGCCGCCGGATCCGGCGAGGGAAGGGCCGGCGCCGACAGATCCGGCGAGGGAAGGACCGGCGCCGCCGGATCTGGTGAGGGGAGGGTCGGCGCCGCCGGATCCGTCGGAGAGGGTGGGGGAGGGGTAGGGGTGCGCTGCCGCCGGGCCCCCTCCCCTTGATCCGCGGCCGCTGCCCGGATCTGGCCGCCTCCAGAGCCCCCTCCCCTCGAGCCGCCGGATCTGACCGGCGGCGGAGGGAGGGAGGGAGGAGGCCGTCCCGGCCGCCAGATCTCACCGGTAGGGAGCGGGGCTGGGAGGGGGCGCCGCCCGCCGGAGGAGAGGGAGGGGAGGGGCGCCGCCCGCAGGAGAGGGAGGGGAGGAGGCGCCGCCCGTCGGAGGAGAGGGAG
>NC_028457.1:40109889-40119413 GCF_000263155.2 Setaria italica
GTCTAGATCTCACGCGGTAAGGGAGCGGGGCTGGGAGGGGGCGCCGCCCGCCGGAGGAGAGGGAGGGGAGGGGCGCCGCCCGCAGGAGAGGGAGGGGAGGAGGCGCCGCCCGTCGGAGGAGAGGGAGTGGAAGGGGCGGCGCGTGGGTGCGGGTGGGGTGCGGCGTGTGGGTGCGGGTGGGTAGGAGTGGGGGGCCGGGGGGCGCGCGCCAGGTGTTAATGTGGCCGACCGGGCGGGCGGCGTCCGTGGTGTGGAGTTTGCCGAGTGTAAAAAGGATAACACTTGGCAAACTCCTTCTTTACCGAGTGTCCCAGATTTGGGCACTCGGCAAAGATTTTTTTTCATTTTCCCACCTTTTCCATAACAGTTTCTACTGATATTATTTGATTATATTATGCGGTGATAGGTAAAATTCACTCAACAATATATATTTGATTATTCTACTCATATTATTCCATTATTTTATGTAGTTATAATTCAAATTAAATTTATATCAATTAAAATTCTATAATTGCACTTAATACATTAAAATTATCTAACGGTTCCAAAAAATTACAAAAATTTCACATGAAATAATATATGTTCTCTATTGCCTATACAAAAAGTTTTGTAGTCAAAACAAAACTCGACCATCACTCTAACTCTAATTCTTATCGCATCCTTCTCAACGCTACTATTCTTCTTATGAGATGTTTCAGTTTGTAAACATTGTATGTGACGACATGTGCGAAATCTTCTCAATTTTTTACCGCAGCCTCCACGTATGATATCATCACATCATGATAAATCTCATGATTTTCAGACTTCGCATGCTTTTTTTACAATTAAAAAATCATTTGGCCACACATTCATGGTCGTGTTTCCTAAACAAAATGTTCAAAATTTCTTTTCATTTCATGGGTAAGGCCTCAAACTTGGCTAAATAACATGAATATTATTTTTCTACTCATTTTATTCTATAGTTTGAATCACTTGCAGTTTAAATTTGACATATACAAAAAATTTCCTTGAAATGCAATTAATTAATTAAATATAGCAAACAAATCCAAAAATGTACCAAATTTTAACATGGAGTACCAAATGTTGTATGTGGGGAGTAGAAAAATTTTCAAGGCAAACCCCCCTCTTTGCCGAGTGTTTTTTTCTTGACACTCGGCAAAGACCCGATTTGCCGAGTGTTTTTTCTTGCCGAGTGTTTTTGGCTTGGCACTCGGCAAAGAGCTTGTTTGCCGAGTGTTCAAAAAAAACACTCGGCAAAGAAAAAACACTCGGCGTAGTGCTTCCAGAGCGCCTGAGCATCAAATGTACAGTATGAACCTTTAAACTGCACTGCATAGGCTGACTTGGCCGAGTATTCTCCATTAGCCGTCCATCTCCAAACAATAGTGTCAGGCAAGTCAGTGAGGGTAATTCCTTCAACCATACCCCAGAGTGTAATAAACTCTGTCATCTCCTCTACCGTCGACATCTTCCCAAGACCCTGTGTCCATCTGTGATTCTGGATCCTCTGACACCTTTCTATGTTTTCTCCATGCAAGCTTGTGCAAATTAGGAGCTATATCCCTAGGAGCTTTTCCGTTGAGCCAACTGGAATCCCAGAATTCAACAGTTTGGCCGTTCCCAAGTGTGACCATTATACTTGCCCGGAATAGTTGTTGATCAACATCATTAACAGGTGCATCTAGGCCAACCCAGGACCGGTCTGTCTCCCTCCATTGGTACCATAGCCACCTCAATCGAAGCGCTCTATTGAAACGTTCAAGATCTATGATGCCCAACCCTCCTATTTTCTTTGGTTTAGAGTACTTGTCCATCTAACAAGGCAACGCCCCCATTGGCTTCAGCATGTCCTTTTCACAAAAAATTCCTCCTTATCTTGTTGATTTGTTTGATTGCCCATTTTTTCAACTAGAACACTGAGAGGTATTAGACTGATATGGCAGATAGTACTGAATTGACAAGCACCAGTCTCCCAGCCTTGTTCAGTAAGCGCCCTTTCCATGCTGGCAACCTGGCTGCTACTTTATCTATAAGGGGCTGAACATCAACCCTTCTCAATGCTCTGGTGTGCAATGGCAATCCCAAATAGGTACATGGGAATTGTTTAACTGGACATTGAAAACTTTCCATGACTTCAGATAGGTTGACTTGATCACAATGAATGGGGAAGACTGCACTTTTCTCAGTGTTTGTAATAAGCCAGATGCCCATCCAAATTCCTGCAGGATGGTGCTAACCACTTGCATCTCTTCCTTTTTTGGGTTCAAGAAGATGGCCACATCATCAGCATACGTGTTGAGCCTCACCTGTACATTTCTATGCTGAATTTTTGCTAGTAAGCGTTAGAGCAGCAGCCACACTGAACATGTTGTGCAAAGGTTCTATGGCAATTATGAATAGCAAAGGGCTCAGGGGATCATCCTGACGTACGCCACTTCTATGCTTGAACCAGGATCCTCTAGCACCATTTAGGAGTACTGAGGTCGATGCAGATGCCAGGAGAATCGAACTCATGCACGTCATCTAACACCAAATCCGATTTGTTGCAGCACCTCTAGCAGATAATTCCACCTCACACTGTTGTTGCAGTTCGTAGGGATGGCAATCAGGCAGGTCTGGACCCGAGACCCGCGGGTTTCAGACCCGACGGAAGCGGGTTCGGAATTCCCCTGTGGGTCTCGGGTTCGAGGACCCGACACATGGTGGTGCGGGGTGGGTTTTATTCTCAGGTTTCGGGGGCAGGTCCACGAAAGCTCCACCCAACCCCGACCCACCCTGTTGCCATCCTAGCAGTTCGTTGTTAAAAATTAAAGCCATTGATACTGTCACACCCGGTTTTAAAACAAAACCAAGTATTACCTATATGTATTTCAAGATCAAGTTCCATATATATAGTGACATCATTAGTGAATAACAGTAACAGTATCATGTAAAAAGATACAAAAAAAGACTTACAAGACGAACAGAGACACGCAGCTTAAACTCTGGAAACGAAGGCTCCAAACTTCACAGGCACTCGACTGGGGGTTGTGTACGCCTAGAACTTAGCATCATCTTCACAACTTCTTCATTGCATCTTCTTCTTCTGAGCAGCAGTAAGTAAGGGTGAGTACACTTATAGTTGATACTCAGCAAGGCCATAGGAACTAACCGGAATTAATGATTTAAGTCCATCTTCAAGTTTAATTAATCATGTGAGGGTCCAAGCCGCTCTTAACCGTGAACACAGCTGATATATCAGTTTCCACTCTACAGAGGTTGTGCACTTTACCCACAACTCGTGGTCCCCCGTGTCGCCCGAGTTTGCAAAGCCCTTAAACACTTCCTTTGGTGAGTGGCTGGGGGGTCCACTACGAAGCCTTTACAAAGACACATAGCTAACTAGTAGCCCACTAGAGTTTCAGTAGCGATGCGGGTCACAACCTGTTGTAATGAGTCAACACCTTAGAAGGCTACTGCTCTGGATCATACCCTCGACACCTTCCCCCTCCTTGCCCTTTCGGTAAGGCCACTAGTCAACCACATACCTAATTAGTCGGCTAAGATCAGAGCCATGTGATATTGTGGTTGTACTATTTTATTGGTTGGTTCTCCATGTTCCAATTAAGATTATCATGACACAGTGAACAAAGCATAGGTAGAAGGATGGTTAGGGACACTTGCCTTTCTCCAACAAAAAAGTTACCCCCGCTGCTTCTCAAATCTTGTTTTCTTGAAACTCTTAACCTTTAAAGCTTCCAAGCAGCGATCCTTCTACTTGAAGCAGGCACAGGCACAAACATACAAAGCAAACAAGTACAAATAAGAACAATACACCAAAACAAAAGAAAAGATTTAAAAGAGTGTACTAAAAGGGCGAGGGTCAAACTAACATCACGCAACCGCAAGAAACGCTTAAAACAGAACTATCGAGGTATTTGATGTATCAAAGAAAAGATAAGAGCTACTTGCTTCGTTTATTTTAGTTGAGAAAACAATTTAAAGATATTTCTAAGAAATACCTTTAGTTAGAATTAATCAAGTCATAATTATATTTATATGAGAAAGACGATGTAAACCTAGTCAAATTTTATTTATAGATATTTAAGTACAATTTATGCAAATTAAACATTTAATTTTAAAAGAAACATGTAAAAGCATCTAAGCGTATTAACTTTATATTTCGAGTTCAACTAAGCATATTATATTAAAAACATATTGGTATTTATATTAGCCAAATTAACATTTATTTATGATAGTTCGAGTTATAACCTATATAGCTTTTATTTAGAACGCAAATTGAATAATTATTAATCAAATTAAATTTTATTTATGAAAAGTCGAGATATGTCTAAATAGCGTTTAATTGGAAGAAACATTTAGATAAGCGTTTATCAAATTAACTTTAGTTTATGAAAAACCGATGTATATCCTAATTAGTTTTTATTTAGAAAAGGACGTGAAATGAGCATTAATCAAGTTTATATTTATTATAAAAAATGGTGTATATAGCTTTCATTTAGAGAAAATGTATGTTTATTAGGCATTAATCAAATTAATATTAAATTTATTTTTAAAAACATGAAATGTTGAATAACAACAACACTAACGTGTACTTTACGTTATTATGAACGCAACGCAACTTGAACGAATTAAAACGGAGCTAAAATGTGAAAACTACGAGCTAAACAAGGTTCTAGGGACCTAAACGCGATTACTGTAGATTTAAAGGGGTAGAAGAGATGATTACCGAGAAACAGGGTACAGGCTTGTGAAAAGCTGAAAGATCAAGGGTAGATCTGCAAAAAGATATGGTTTGGATTAGATTGCAAGGATCTGAAGATTTCGAGGGCTTTTCTGTGAAAGGTGCAAGACACAAAGAAAAGGGAAAGGATTTACAAGATTCTCAGGGGCCGAAACGAAAAAGTGCGCCTTATCTTCTTCTTCAACCGCACGCCTGCGCAGGGATCTTTGGAAGTTCGGCTCGCCGGCGATTTGGAGGCGCAGGGGCTTGCTGGGGCGGCGCAGAAGATGGAGAAGAGAATGGGGAGCGCGAGGGAGACTCTCACCGGCTGCGGCGACGAGTGGAGGAAGCGGCGCTTGGTCCGGCGGCGGCGCACAGGGGCCTGCGGTAGCGCGCGGACCAGGGGCGCGGAGCGGCGGCGCTGTGCGGGTGGCGGCGTGTTCAGGGGCGTTGGCGCGGGGGCGCAAAGGAGAAGCGGCAGCAGGAGGCGCGGGCGCTTTATAGGGGCGAAGGAGGGAGTGGAAGCGGCGCCTGTGGAGGGGAGAAGGCGGGCGGCGCCATTAATGGCAAACGGTGGTGGGGTTGCCGTTTCTGGTGGAAGGGGAAACGAGGGGGCGAGCGGCGCTTGGAGAGAGGCCGAGCGGCGGAGCAGCTGAGGGGGCGCGGGAGGTGGAGCGGCGCCGGCAGGCCATGCGGCGCGGGTGTGCAGTGACGCAGTAAAGCGATAGTGCGGGCGGCCGGAGGTAGTAGAGACTCCTGACAAGCGGGCCCCACCTGTCGGTGAGAGAAGAGAGAGGGAGAGGCTAGCTGGGCCGGCAGTGGGAGTTGGACCGGCGGTCTGCTGAGAAAAAAGAAGCGGGCTGAGGAGGCCGGCCTGCTGGCTGATGTGGGCCGGTGGGTCGGGCCGTGGGAAGGAGGTGTTGGGCCAGCAGATGAAAAGGAAAAAGGAGGGGAAGAGGTGGCAGGCCGGGCCGGGAAAAAGGCCGGTGGAAAAGTTGGGCTGCTGAGGGTCAGTGGGGGTCGGGCCCACGGGCTCGGCCCGTTAGGAAAGACGAGATTGATAAATATTTTCAGTGTAAAATCAAATCCAGAGAACTCTAGATAACGTTTTTAGAGCACGAAAAATATTTAGGAAATCTCAAAAATTTCGGGAAACATCCCAGAGATGGACAGAGACACAAGGAATCCAATAAAAATATTTGGAGCTCATGAAAAACGATTTTAGAACCATCCAAAAATTGGATTTAGCTTTAGTAAAAGAAGAATAAATTTCAGAAAAACTGGAAAATTCTCAGAAGAACTTGGACAACGTCTAAACACAGTTTGAAACTTTTTCACTCATAAAACACCAAGATGCATCAGCATGAATGCACAGATAGAGAATAACATTATTTAATTCCGAATAACAAATAATTATTTTTTTTCCTATGCTAAATTTTCTATAAAGAAAATAAATGTTGGCAAAAATTTTAAATTATAGAAAATTGTTGTTTAATTATTCCTTTTAATCATATCCTGAAATTTGAAAAATTCAGGGTGTGACAGATACCAATGTCCTTTCATTCCACGTGTTCTTTTGCAAGTACAACCTGTTTTTAAAATGGGAAGTCGAGGACACTTTGCATCGAGCTGTAACAATGATATCTCACACGAGTTTGAAAATTTCAGAGAGCACTGAAGAAGTTCAGAACAAGCAATTCTGGCAGCTGGCGCCCAGAATACAAGCCATCAAGGCATCAACTCTGCATGCAGCGAATCATTAGTTAGCAAGCATCATGGAAGTTGGTCATCTTGCTTCCTGGAAACAGAGCAAACAAAACTGACTCCCTACTGAACTCTTTTTGAATATCATCAGCAGAGCCCATCATGGTCATCTTGCTGCTCAATAATCAGTATAGCCCAAAACACATTAGACAGTACACTGAATTTCTATTTTCTTGAAAACAAAAGAAAAGGGAGAAACACAAAGCAATTCAACTTTGTCATAGAATAAAAAGGGGCAAACATGACTTCTAGGTAACATCTACCTACAGTATAGCCTAGCAGTCACCTCCCTAAATTGCCATAGGAGAAACAAGAGCTGCTTCTTATGACAGTTGACAGCATACCTTTCCAATCATGTGTCCGGAGACTAGTTGACAAAATTCTCAAATACAAAAAATAAAAACAAATACTGAATGACATTATTTTTCTTCAGAAAGTGGAAATGATAGTCCACATAGTTTTAGTTTCGACTCAAACAGTGTTTTCCTCTCACAAAAAATCAGCCGTTTCAGCTTTTCAGTCGGCTTATAAGCTGAAGCGAACAGGCCCAAGCATTTAACCAAACAGTAACCAAGGCAAAACATGCCTGAATCTACAGAACATAAATACAGTTTGTAGCCAATATGATAAGGGCGAATTCAACATGACAACAACAATTGAAACTGATGACTTGAACCACTCGCAATTAAACTGCTCAACAGATAAAAACACCAACATATTAAACGGAAACATAATTTTCTGGTAACAAGATAAGCATCAGTTGAACAAGAACCACAACAGATCACAATGACTTGCACACTTCAGTCTGAAACCCCTCGACTGAAAACAAAACAACCTGATAGCAGTAACTCCGAAGAAGCCAACATCAGCGGACACAAGATTGCAATGCATCATTGTTGATAAGAAGCGTTCGCTAGCGACAACAATCTGCCACGATCTGTAAAGATACCAAGCACAAAACATGTAACTGTCCAACTAAGAATTTACAGTTTGATGTGCTATTGTACTTAGAACAAGTTCCAAAGGTTACAGGACTGCATTTAACATGTGCGCTTCACCTATGCCAGAAAGTAGCATGATACATTTTAAGGAAAATCTGAAGCAAGATTAACATATAATACTAAATCAACAAGGTTGCCTAAATATTTAGCAATCTCTATTTAACCTAGCCGAGACTTTGTATCTTCATCAATTATTCATCAACGGCACTAGCGATAAGGAAACATTTTATTCCAGGGATATTAATGATTCAATTTGGCCCTGCTTCCCATGGACAGGTCCATATGCCACATGATAGCACAAGGTTTGCAGGCAGAAGAATAACCAGATCAGAGTCCAGAATTCACAGATGGCCGCAGAAATAAGACGCAATTTTATTTTACGACAGCATAATGACATTATTTTCCAAGTTTTTTAATGAAAGTGAAAACCATCTGAGCTCCACAGTGCACACCTGTTAAATTATTTTCTTCAGTCTATTTACAAATGATAAACGTTTTGTGGATAAACTAAGCTATCTTCAATTGTTTGTCCAAAAAAAGTTGGATACCACTACTTGACAGCCCATTAGAAGATGAGATCGATATCAAAGTCATTAAAATTTCATGAAAGGTAAACAACATAGACCACACATAGTTTTTGTTCCAAGTAGCTGCGTCTAGCATTAGGCGAACAGTAACCGAAATATGCTCCGCATATTAATCTGAAGTACAACTTTTCAACACTGATCAGAATGAATCAATGAATTGTACAAGACAACAACAATTGATTATAAGGACAATTTGAATGTACACTGTTCAACAAAGAATAAACAACATAATAGTAGCAGCTCAGAAAGAAACCAACAGTAGCAGAATGAGATCAGTCAGTCCTTACTAGTGGTAACAATGTGCAACAATCAGAAAATATACCATGCACAAAACTCATAACAAACTCCATGTCAGCATTACATTTTGAACTATGTGCTAGTACTAACTCAAAAGGTTACAGGAATGGGTTGAAGATGTGAGCTTCAGCAATGCCAGAAATTTATAGAATTTATTTTTCTAAGAAAGTCTGAAGCAAGGCAACAGGATAATACAAAACCAACAACATGTTTGAACGCTTATTTAGCATTTCAACCCATGCACTACCGGAAACAGGAAGTTTGCCGAGTGCCCCAAGCACTCGGCGAAGGCCCAAAAACATTCGGCAAAGAGTTTGCCGAGTGTAACACTCGGCGAACCGCACTCGAACTTTCCCTCGGCAAACAGGGAGTTGCCGAGTGTCGAACGTCGGGCACTCGGCAAATGGTTTGCCGAGTGTCAAAAAGTACCCGGTAAACATTTTCGGAAAAACAAAACACCGGCCGCCGGCCACGGCCACCACGCCACCTCGCCCGCTGCCGCCCGCCACCACGCCGCCTCGCCTGCTGCCACCCGCCACGCCGCCACATCCGGCCGGGAGGGGAGGGGCCACCGCCGGAGAGAAGGGGAGGGGGCCTCGACGGGGGAAGGAGGGGTGGCCGCGCCGCTACCGGAGAGAAGGGGAGGGGGCCTCGGCGGGGGAAGGAGGGGCGGCCGCGCCGCTGCCGGAGAGAAGGGGAGGGGGCCTCGGCGGGGGAAGGGGAGGGGGCCTCGGCGGGGGAAGGAGGGGCGGCCGCGTTGCTGCCGGAGAGAAGGTGAGGGGGCCTCGCCGGGGGAAGGGGAGGGGGCCACGCCGCCGTCGGATCCGGCCACATGTTGTATGTAGGGAGTAGAAAAAATTTCAAGGTGATAAGAGGAAAAAACTTATTGTTTTGCCGAGTGTTAAAAAAACACTCGGCAAACCCCTCTTTGCCGAGTGTCTTTTTTGACACTCGGCAAAGCTCCCTCTTTGCCGAGTGTTTTTTTGACTCGGGTTTGCCGACTGTTTTTTTCTTGACACTCAGCAAAAATCCGATTTGCCGAGTGTTTTGAAATAAAGAGTAGGAAATCCCGAGTAAGCAAATCACTCGGTTGGAGGGAACGTGGGCCGAGCTAAATCTGGAGTGAAAGTACAAATATGTTTGCGGTGCTCA
>NC_028457.1:40124642-40128546 GCF_000263155.2 Setaria italica
GAGAAATACTAATTACAAGTTTTAATACAGTAAAAAGAGAAAAGTGAAATTCAGGTGGATTGTTAAGCCTCAGCAAGCAGCCCCGCCACATGGGGTGATACTATTGGCAGCAACTCAACGTTCTTCCCGTCCGCAGGTTTTCGTGCAGCAGCTCAACGAGCAGCACCTGCTCGGCAGCATGCCTCAGGGCCAGAGAGACTAGCATCCGGAAATTTTTTATATTTCTCTATGCAAAGAAAAAACACTCGGCAAATTTTAGCTTTCCCGTAGTGATGCATGGTCATGGTCTTCCACGAGTCAAATCTCATAACAAAAATATTGTTCTGTTTTCTAATGTCATATTAAGTTTTCTCTAGCACACATAAAATTGTCTGTAAAGAACGCATACTATGCTACTTACATTACAATTAATTGTTCACGAACCAGAACAATCTAATTAAGAAAACATACAGAAGCTGTAAAGAAAATGCAGGACAATAGACAAGCAAGGGCCAGCACAATACCTGGAGTGTAGAATCTCATGTAGGCCGGGTAGGACGCTAAAGTATTTTCCAGGTTCGTCAACCTCTCTCACCCGCCCTGACTTGATCTCTATGGTGAATAAGCCAGCATCTGTGCTTATGAAGATGGCACCCACACCCTCTGCAGCACCAACCACAAATGGTACCTCACCAGGATCAACAACACGGGTATAATTGTCTTCAGCTCGATGACCCTACATTGCACCCATTCTGCAGCTCCTTCTGAACTGACCTTCCTCGACCACAAATAAAGGCTGGAACCCTCAAAGCAGACAAACCCCAATGAACTGTCATCCATCACCATGAGGGTGATTCCGTATGCATTGTGCGGTGGTGGGTTAATCATGGATAAGCAGTTGTTGCACCCGTCGTACTTGATGATTGCATGACCCCGCCGAAGCGTGAAGTAGATCTCATCTCCGATAACGGCAGCTCGCCTAGGCTGGACATAAGGTAAGTGGTAGCGGTCTTCTTGAATGGCATCTTCCATATGCTGCACATAGCATTCACAACTATCGCCAAGAGATACTGGCGCGCTCCACACACCCGTTTCCGAGGAGTACAAGCTCACCTTAACCAGTAGGCCATCGTTGTCGGTGGCCATAAAGAGCACGCGGAAGGGGCCGCCGTGGCAGTCGAGATGATCGCAGCCGACGGCGGCGCAGAACACGGTGGCGGTGTGGATGAGCCAATCGATGTCCGGTTTAGGCGCCAAGTGCCGGTCGCCCGTGACGGGGTCCCAGACGAGGTAAACCAGACCCTCTTCCCCTTCCCCCCCACATCTGGACGAGGACGCGGCCGTGGCGGCAGTCGAGGGGGAGCGCGTGGTCGCCGTCGGAGCCCGGGTGGGGGAAGTCGGGCATCGATGTGGTGGAGGCGAAGCGGACGGGTGGGGGACCTTGCAGGACCTGGAGCCTGTGGAGGAGGCCGAGGAGGGGAGGGGCTCCGTGGAAGACGCGGTACCGGCGGCGGAAGGCGGGGTCGCAGAGGATGCGGAGCCACGGCTTGCAGACGAGGGCGGCGCGGAAGAGGTGCTCGGGCTCGTCCGGTGGGATGCGGAGGAGGATCTCGGCGGTGACGTCGTCGATCAGCTCCGTCGGCGTCGGCGGCAGTGGCGCCATGGTGCGCTCGTGGTCGGCGGATGCGAGAGGGGAATGGGAGGGGACGAGGGGTTTGGGTTGCGGAGAGGCGACGCGTGACGGCGTGAGCGAGAAGACAGCCGGTTGGGCTTGACCAAGGCCCACACATATTTTGGCCCGTGTCACGCAGCCTGGCTCACCAAAATTTGTACTCGCCGTTGACTTTTTGCCACCGATATCAATTAAACGAGTTAGGTTAATTAAAGTATCATTTTCTTTATTATCAAATGTATTTTACATTTAACTTGTAGGTTTATCTATTTGCAAATAAAATTGTAGAAAAGATAAATAATCAAACAAATGAAAAAAAGTTAACAACGTGATATATTTAAGAACGGAGGTAGTATTTGAAAATAACAGCTACTGCTACAAAATTCTATTGGAAATGTATATGAATACGATAGCTACAAAACTTCTCACTGATGTTGCCGAGCAATTGGATCGGCATGAGCAGGTTGTACACTCAAATGTGCCTGACTGCTGGGCCTGCACGTTTTGGAAACGTGAAAGGTGTATTCCCTCTGTGATTCCCTTCCTCTTCCGCCCAAATTTCTAGGCTCCCTGTTTCTGCTGCCATTTGAGCTCGATTTCATTTTTTTTTTCAACTTTCGTAAGGCAAGGTTAAATTTCAAATTTATTTATTTCGCAAAAAAAAATCATGTTATAGGAGGACTGCTCAACAACTTCCATAAACATTTTATTAAAAAAGGAAAAATATCAGGGTTCCATATCTCTTAGAATCTATTTGCAAATGATAAACATTTTTGTGGTGAAACTAAGTTATGACTCGTGTATCACCAATTGTTTTTTGTTTTTTTTAAAAAAGGTCTGATATTGCTAATTGACAAGCCTTTTCAAGACGAGAAGAACATTGAAATCACAAACACTGAATGCAAGTTTTTTTTCAGAAAGTGGAAACGATAGTCCACATAGTTTTAGTTTTGACTCTAGCATTTAACAGAACAGTAACCAAAATGTGCCTGATTTAAAACCTTGGTTTTTTGAGAGCTCATTAATTTTTTCTCGAACACGCAGAAAAACAGCGGACCATTGTATTAATCGTAGAAGAAAGACTCACACCCATAAACACACTCACACACACCTGTTTGTTTGGTTTTCAAACGCTCTCTTCCTTGCAGATTCTTTTATGCATGTTTTCTATTTCTAGATTTGGTATGTTGGTTTAGTGCAGATAAGCTCCTTTTCTGTGTATTATAAAAAAGGCGAAAATGTGTTTCTACTGCCCGAAGCCCGGGTGGGTTCAATCCTGGACGTAGATCTAGCATCGGGTCACGTACGATCTTGTCCTATTCATCTCTATTTCTCATATATCTTATTTATTTTGTGAACCGTACCTACATCGGCCTTCAGTTGACGGGACATAAACGTCCCGGATGCCTGTGTGAAAGGATAAAGTTGCACCTTTACATGCTCAACCACAAATTCATTGCTAAGACTAATTCCAGCGTAGGTTTTATAGAGGTTTTATGCACATTAATTAGGGTGCCATGTCAGCATTTTTGATGATGTGACAAGTGAGTAAATGAGGAGAGAGGTAAGAGGGGTTTCATCTAGATGAAACCATGTATGCACAGTTACCAGCACAGTTTGTGTCTTGCATGTAGTGCATATGAAACTACACCATGAAATTTTGCATTGTAGAGGTAGTTTCAAATACAATTTCATTTTCATCACTACCGGAAACCTTAAATTTGCTGAGTGTTTTTTTTTTCGAGTATTTTTTTCGGACACTCGGCAAACAAGCTCTTTGCCGAGTGCCGGGCTAAGAACACTCAGCAAAAAAAACACTCGCCAAACATTGAACTTTCCCGAGTGTCAAAAAAAATACTCGGCAAAGAGTGGGTTTGTCGAGTGTCAAAAAAAAACACTCGGCAAAGAGTGGAGTTTGCCGAGTGTTTTTTTTAACACTCGGCAAAACAATAAAATTTTTTCCTCTTTCCACCTTGAAATTTTTTCTACTCCCCACATACAACATGTGGTACTCCATGTTAAAGTTTGGTATATTTTTGAATTTGTTTGCTATATTTATTTAATTAATTGCATTTTAAGAAATTTTTTGGTATAAGTCAAATTTGAACCGCAAGTGATTCAAATTATAGAATAAAATGAGTAGAAAAATGATATTTATGTTATTTGGCCCAATTTGAGATCTGACCCGTGAAATGAAAAAAAATTTCGAACATCTTGTTCAGGAAACACGACCACGACCATGTGGTAGTGGTA
>NC_028457.1:40128844-40130139 GCF_000263155.2 Setaria italica
AATTTTTAATTTTTTTTAAAATAGCTTTGCCGAGTGTCCTAGGTTAGACACTCGGCAAAACAACCCTTCACCGAGTGTCACACCTAGGACACTCGGCAATTTTTTTTTCCAACCGCGGAGGACTTAGTCCCCGACAAGCACCGCACCCGGCCCCCTCGTCTCTTCATTCCTATCCGATACCCCAACCCGCCCCCTTACCTGCTTCCTCTCTCCCTGTCGCCGCCGGCCCCCGCCGTCACCCGCCGCCCGGCGCCCGCCCCCGCCGCCGCCCGGCGTCCGACGCCGACCCCCGCCGCCGCCCTCCCTCTCCTTCCCCGGCTCCCTCCCCTCCGGCCGGATCCGCGCCGTCCTTCCCCGGCTCCCTCCCCTCCTGCCGGATCCGGCCTCTTCTTCCCGGTTCCCTCCCCTCCGGCCGGATCCGCGCCCCCTTCTGCCCCTCCGGCACGGATCCGACGGCCCCAACTCTCTCCCCTCCAGATCTGGGGTGGGCCAGGGGCGGCACGGGCCACGGAGCCGTCCAGGAGCTCCAGGAGATGTCGGCGGCGGCTCCGGGTGGTGTCGGCGGCGGGCTTCCAGTAGCAGCGGGGGCTGGTGGCGCGGCGGTGGCGGGGCTGGTGGCGCGGCGGCGGCGCTGTTGGGGGATGGTGGCAGGCTTCGTGGCGTGGCGGCGGGAGGCAAGGGTGGCGGCGGCCGACGGCAGTGGTGGCGGCCGGCGGTGGCGCTAACTTGTTTTTTTCCAAAAAATCATTGCCGAGTGTTTTTTGCCACTCGGCAAAACCTTTGCCGAGTGCCCGACGTTCGACACTCGGCAAACCCACTGTTTGCCGAGGGAAACTTTGCCGAGTCTTGTTCGCCGAGTGTTACACTCGGCAAACGGTGTGCCGAGTGTTTTTAGCCTTCGTCGAGTGCTTCAGGCTGCTCCGCCGCAACCACGCCCGGTCCACCAGCTCCGGCTGCTCCGCCGCCACCACGCCCGGTCCACCAGCTCCGGCTGCTCCGCCGCCACCACCACCGTCTGTTCCGCCCGCCTTGGAGTGTGTCGTCACTGCTCCATCCCGCCACCGCCCAAGCTTCCTCCCGCTGGGCCCCCTCCCCGCCGCCACCCGAGCTGCCTCCTGCCGGCCCCCCTCCCCGTCGGGCCCCCTGCCCGCCGCCACCCGAGCTGCCTCCTGCCAGGCCCCCTCCCCGCCGCCGCCTGAGCTGCCTGGAGAGAAAGGGGAGGGAGCGGCGGATCCGGGGGGAGGTGGTGGCGCCGGATCCACGAAGGATCCACCCACTGAGAATTCTGGTTAATC